>NW_020327437.1:0-16690 GCF_001858045.2 Oreochromis niloticus | reverse complement strand
AAAACTTTGCAGAAGCAAAGGAACGTTGCTAAAATGTAGTAACTTAGCAGAACTGCAATATTTTAGAGGAAATATAATACTTGGCAGAAATACAATAGCATAGCAGAACTAAGCAGAAATATTGTAACTTACCAGAAACACGATAACTTCCCAAAAATACAAGAATTTAGGAGAAATAGAATACGATAACAGAAAGAATATATTTAGCCAAACATTCTTAAACATTACAGAAATACTGTGATTTAGAAAAACAGTACAACATAGCAGAAATGCTGTGATTTACCAGAGACACTGTAATATACTATGAATATTGTAATTTTATATAAATACTATGTTTTAGCAAAAATACTCCAGTTTAGCACAAATATTATAACATAGCAGAAATACTATTCTATAGCAGAAATGCTATATTTAGAAAGAAAAATATAATATAGTAGAAATACTATGATTTAGCAGAAATCCTACAATATAGCTTAATAACAATGATTTAGAACAGATACTATGATTGAACAGAATAGTAATAACTTAAGTGAAAATATTGGAAAGGTAAAATGACAAGCTGAATAAAAAGGAACATGGTTAAGTTTGCTGTTACATTTTTACATTTTTATCCAACAATGAGATGCTACCCTAAAAAGAGTCTTTGTCTGTCTGTCTCTCTCTCTCTCTCTCTCTCTCTCTCTCTCTCACACACACACACACAAACACACACACACACAGCAGCAGAAAGTGAACAGGGGCTGTTAACAGCATGTTTCTAGGTCAGTCAAACAGCTGTGAGCTTCTCAATTTGAATCTACCAATCAGAGAGGCTTTGTGCTTTTTCCCGCCAAAACTGGTGCACCAAGTGCAGGCTTTTACACATGCAGCACAGAGAGAGACAGGATTTTTGCAGTCTATTTCTCATAGTCAGGACTCCCCTCAAACAAACAGCCATAAATTCCTAACCCTAGGGGCTAAAACGGTCATTCTTAGACCGTTTTGTTCAGACGACGATGGGGGAATCTTGAAATGTTGACCATTTAAAAAAAAAAAAAAGAAATATTATAGATATATGATATGGATTATCTTTTGACTTAGAAGCCATGAAGGTCCCAATATGCAAATTTGAATGTCTCAGCACTCAGATATGATTGGCTGGATGGGAAGCCATGAAGGCAACAATATGCAAATTTTAACGTGCCAGCCCTCAGATATGATTGGTTGTCTTAGAAGCCATGAATCCCCCCATATGCAAATTTGAATGTGCCAGCCGTCAGATATGATTGGCTGGCTGGGAAGCCATGAAGGCAACAATATGCAAATTTGAATGTGCAAGCCCTCGGATATGATTGGTTGTCTCAGAAGCCATATAAAAAGCAGTAAAACTGTACTATGATTTGGTAGAAAAACTATAATTAATCAAAAATACTATATTTGGCAGAAATACTATTTTGTAGCAGAAACACTATATTTAGCACAAATCTGATGAAATAGAAGAAATAGTATGATTTAGCAGAAATGCTGTATTTACCACAAATACTGGAAAGCAGCAGAAATGCTATGACTTAGCACAATAGTAATAACCTAAATAGAAAAATTGGAAAAGCAAAATGGACAGCTGAAAAAATCCTGAACATGCTAAGGGTCCCTCAAATGTAATTGTTAAATGAGAAAAAAACCAGCAAAAAAAAGTATAACAGTCACACAACCACAAATATGTACACATATGGTAACACACATGCACAGAGAGACACACAGGATCAAATTCAGTCAACCAGTCTAACTATATTGAATTTAAATCTTACAATGAGATCATCCCATAAAAAGGCTTTCTCTGTCTCTCTCTCTCTCTCTCTCTCTCTCTCTCTGTCACACACACACACACACACACACACACACACAAGATCCAATTCAGTCAACCAGTCTAAATATATTGATTTTGAATCTTACAATGAGATCATCCCATAAAAAGGCTTTCTCTCTCTCTCTCTCTCTCTCTGTCACACACACACATACACACACACACACACACACACACACACACAAGATCCAATTCAGTCAACCAGTCTAAATATATTGAATTTAAATCTTACAATGAGATCATCCCATAAAAGGCTTTCTCTCTCTCTCTCTCTCTCTCTCTCTCTCCCTCTCTCTCTCTGTCACACACACACACACACACACACACACACAAGATCCAATTCAGTCAACCAGTCTAAATATATTGAATTTAAATCTTACAATGAGATCATCCCATAAAAAGGCTTTCTCTCTCTCTCTCTCTCTCTCTCTCTCTCTCTCCTCTCTCTCTCTGTCACACACACACACACACACACACACACACACACAAGATCCAATTCAGTCAACCAGTCTAAATATATTGATTTTGAATCTTACAATGAGATCATCCCATAAAAAGGCTTTCTCTCTCTCTCTCTCTCTCTCTCTGTCACACACACACACACACACACACACACACACACACACACACACAAGATCCAATTCAGTCAACCAGTCTAAATATATTGAATTTAAATCTTACAATGAGATCATCCCATAAAAAGGCTTTCTCTCTCTCTCTCTCTCTCTCTCTCTCTCTCCTCTCTCTCTCTGTCACACACACACACACACACACACACACACAAGATCCAATTCAGTCAACCAGTCTAAATATATTGAATTTGAATCTTACAATGAGATCATCCCATAAAAAGGCTTTCTCTCTCTCTCTCTCTCTCTCTCTCTCTGTCACACACACACACACACACACACACACACACACACACACAAGATCCAATTCAGTCAACCAGTCTAAATATATTGATTTGAATCTTACAATGAGATCATCCCATAAAAAGGCTTTCTCTCTCTCTCTCTCTCTCTCTCTCTCTCTGTCACACACACACACACACACACACAAGATCCAATTCAGTCAACCAGTCTGAATATATTGAATTTAAATCTTACAATGAGATCATCCCATATCAAGCCTTTCTCTCTCTCTCTCTCTCTCTCTCTCTGTCACACACACACACACACACACACACACACACACACACACACAGGGAGAGAGAAGTAAGTTTCTAGCTCAGTCAAGCAGCCTGGGAGCTGCTGAATTTGAATCCACCAATCAGAGAGCCTGTGCACTTTTTCCCGCCAAAACAGGTGCACGCAGCACAGAGAGACACAGGATTTTTGCAGTCTATTTCTCATAGTGAGGACTCCCCTCAAACAAATGACCATAATTTCCTAACCGTAGGGGCTAGAACGGTCATTCTTACACCGTTTTGTTCAGAAGAGATGGGGGAATCTTAAAGTGTTGACAATTTATCATTAAAATATGAATTATTAAAGATATTTGACTTCTAATGCACCATAACTGAGTAGAGCAAAGCAAAAACTGCCTTGACTTGCCCTCAAACAACGCTTTCTAACTCTAAATCTATTTGGAGTATCAATATCATTCTTTCACCGTAAGAGACAGCAGGCTTTGGTGAACAGTCATGGAAATTTTCAGGTCTCTGTGGAAATCCAAAAAAAAGATATGACAAGAGAAAGAAGTTGTTCATTTCCAGAGTTTGAAATCTGAAGAAATCTGAGCGAAGGATGAATTTCCTACCCTCAAACAAGTCTAACTCATTTCAGAACGGTAATAGGTGAGAAAAAAATTCTTGAATTGTGAGCGTCAGGAGTGTCTGAAGATATACTGGGACAAGCCTTATGTCTTAACTTCGCTTCGTTAAGGAGATATGACGATTCGAATATGCCTCTCATTACAGAAATCAAGCGATGATTTTGAACAAGCTCTCCATTGACTTTCTATGGAGAGTTTTGCGACTTTGTGTTGGTCTGAGGAGATTTGCCAAAATTCTATAAATCTCACAACAATGATGGTGACATTTTCTGAAAGCCAGCAAAAATACCTACGTTTTGATGTATAATTTGTGGAAGTTGAGTGAAAATTGAGCGAGTAGCAAGAAGTTGTTCGGACATGAAGAGAAGACTGCGAAACCTACAGTGGCACACTGGAAGCCAAGTGCATAGCAACCATAACAACACATGTATTTTCTGAAAAATCACAATTTTGCAACTCAAAACTTTAAGAGGGATAAGATGAAAACGGTAACAGATATGAAAAAGCTCAATCATCCATGAATAGCCCAATAATTTGTGAACATTTTAAAGTTTGAATGGTTGTTCTACGTGAAAGTAGGAAAAAGTAGTTAAGTTTCAAAAACAAGCAAGTTTTAGCAGAATTGCGGAAGTTTCCCATTCATTTCAATGGGACAAATTAAAGGAAAAAAGCTTAATATTTTAAAAAGTATAATAGTAAAAAATACCAAAAGTCATAGCACCCATTAGCAGAAATAGCAGAATAGTTTAAAATTTGAACGGTGAAAATCGGCTGAAAATTGTTAAAGTAGTTAAGTGCCAAAAAACGTACAAAAAGTGGCAACTGGAATAATAATAAAGAAGAAAGAGAAACAGGAAAACAATAGTGTGGATGCCTTAAAGCATCCACACAATAATAATAAAGAACTAGAAAAATTTGCATTTCCTGCGAAAATGCAGTGTGGATGCTGTAATGCTGAAGCTGTCTGCTGAAACTAGCAGAAAAAGCTGAAAAGTTGCAGAATTTGTAAAAACTTTGCAGAAGCAAAGGAACTTTGCTAAAATGTAGTAACTTAGCAGAACTGCAATATCTTAGAGGAAACATAATACTTGGCAGAAATACAATAGCATAGCAGAACTTAGCAGAAATATTGTAACTTACCAGAAACACGATAACTTCTCAAAAATACAAGAATTTAGGAGAAATAGTATAAGATAACAGAAAGAATATATTTAGCCAAACATTCTTAAACATTACAGAAATACTATGATTTAGAAAAACAGTACAACATAGCAGAAATGCTGCGATTTACCAGATACACTGTAATTTACTATTAATATTGAAATTTTTTTAAAAAATACTATGTTTTAGCAAAAATACTGTAATTTGACAGAAATACTATCATTCGGCAGAAATACTATGTTTCAGCAGAAATACTCTGGTTTAGCACAAATATTATAACATAGCAGTAATACAATTATATAGCAGAAATGCTATATTTAGAAAGAAAAATATAATATAGTAGAAATACTATGATTTAGCAGAAATACTGTAATCAGCACATATACTGTAACATGACAGAAATTCCTCCACTTAGTAGTAATACTGTAACATAAAACAAATGTTATGATTTGGCAAAAAAACCATAATTTGGCAAAATACTATGATTTAGCAGAAATACTATGATTGAGCAGAAGTACTAAGATGTAGTAAAAGTACTTTGATTTAACAGAAATACAATTATGGAGGAGTAATACTTTAAAATGGGAGAAATATTGATACACACACACATACACAGAGCCTAAAGGGAAGAGTATTTGTGCCATGGAGTGTTAACAAGAATCTGAGGTCAATATTAGAAAAGCTGCTAAAATCATAAAAGTTTGCAGAATTGTAATAAATGATGAATATGAATTAGTGGTCTGTGATAGTGTATTAATTTGTAGGGAAAAAAAACATGTTGCCCAAGGTGTAATTGAACCCACGACCTTTGGGTTGCAGACCTGTGTCATTACCAACTGCGCCACTGGGAAAGAGAGCGCCTGGAAAACAGGGTGATGAGCAGTCAGAATTAGATTGCGGTGAGAGGCGAAAAACACAGTTTTTTGGAGTTACAAAACGTCGTGTAACTCAAAAACTAGGTGCACTAGAAGCATAATTCTTGTACTGGGGGAATCAGCGTACTTTCGTGTACTTTGACTGTGATTTGCATTGCTCTTTGTACATCTGTCGCTGAGATATGACGAGAGAAGAAAGGGCAGACCTCAGATATGATTGGCTGGCTGGGAAGCCGTGCAGGCCCTGATATGTAAATTTTATATGTATCAGGCCTCACAGAGGATTAGCTGCCTGGGGACCTGGCAGAAATATATACAAATAGTATGATTAAGCATAAATACTACATTTAGTAGAAATACTATAAAATGGCAGAAATACTATAATTAAGCAGAAATACTATATTTGGCAGAAACACTATATTTAGTACAAATCTTATGAAATAGCAGAAATAGTATGATTTAGCAGAAATGCTGTATTTGGCACAAATCTCATAAAATAGCAGAAATAGTATGATTTAGCAGAAATGCTGTATTTAGCACAAATACTGAAAAGCAGCAGAAATGCTATGACTTAGCACAACAGTAATAACTTATAGAAAAATTGGAAAAGCAAAATGGACAGCTGGAAAAATCCTGAACATGCTAAGGGTCCCTCAAATCTAATTGTTAATTGAAAAAAAAAAATCAGCAAAAAAAGTATAACAGTCACACAATCACAAATATGGGCACATATGGAAACACACATGCACAGAGAGACACACACAGGACCAAATTCAGTCAACCAGTCTAAATATATTAAATTTAAGTGATATAATAAGATGCTCCCATCAAAAGGCTCTCTCTCGCTCTCTCTCTCTCTCTCTCACACACACACACACACACACACACACACACACACACAAACACACACACACACACACAGGGAGAGAGAAGTAAGTTTCTAGCTCAGTCAAGCAGCCTGGGAGCTGCTGAATTTGAATCCACCAATCAGAGAGCCTGTGCACTTTTTCCCGCCAAAACAGGTGCACGCAGCACAGAGAGACACAGGACTTTTGCAGTCTATTTCTCATAATGACGACTCCCCTCAAACAAATGACCATAATTTCCTAACCGTAGGGGCTAGAACGGTCATTCTTACACCGTTTTGTTCAGAAGAGATGGGGGGATCTTAAAGTGTTGACACTTTATCATTAAAATATGAATTATTGAAGATATTTGACTTCTAATGCACCATAACTGAGTATAGGCAAGCGAAAACTGCCTTGGCTTGCCCTCAAACAACGCTTTCTAACTCTAAATCTATTTGGAGTATCAATATCATTCTTTCACCGTAAGAGACAGCAGGCTTTGGTGAACAGTCATGGAAATTTTCAGGTCTCTGTGGAAATCCATCAAAAAGATATGACGAGAGAAAAAAGTGCCTCATTTCCAGAGTTTGAAATCTGAAGAAATCTGAGCGAAGGACGAATTTCCTACCCTCAAACAAGTCTAACTCATTTCAGAACAGTAATAGGTGAGAAAAAAATTCTTGAATTGTGAGCGTCAGGAGTGTCTGAAGATATACGGGGACAAGCCTCATGTTCTAACTTCGCTTCGTTAAGGAGATATGACGATTCGAATATGCCTCTCATTAGAGAAATCAAGCGATGATTTTGAACAAACTCTCCATTGACTTTCTATGGAGAGTTTTCTGACTTTGTGTTGGTCTGAGGAGATTTGCCAAAATTCTATAAATCTCACAACAATGATGGTGACATTTTCTGAAAGCCAGCAAAAATACCTACGTTTTGATGTATAATTTGTGTGGGTTGAGTGAAAATTGAGCGAGTAGCAAGAAGTTGTTCGGACATGAAGAGAAAATTGCCAAAGGTACAGTGGCTCACTTAGAACCAAGTGCATAGCAACCATAACAACGCATGTATTTTCTGAAAAATCACAATTTTGCAACTCAAAACTTTAAGAGGGATAAGATGAAAACGGTAACAGATATGAAAAAGCTCAATCATCCATGAATAGCCCAATAATTTGTGAACATTTTAAAGTTTGAATGGTTGTTCTACGTGAAAGTAGGAAAAAGTAGTTAAGTTTCAAAAACAAGCAAGTTTTAGCAGAATTGCGGAAGTTTCCCATTCATTTCAATGGGACAAATTAAAGGAAAAAAGCTTAATATTTTAAAAAGTATAATAGTAAAAAATACCAAAAGTCATAGCACCCATTAGCAGAAATAGCAGAATAGTTTAAAATTTGAACGGTGAAAATCGGCTGAAAATTGTTAAAGTAGTTAAGTGCCAAAAAACGTACAAAAAGTGGCAACTGGAATAATAATAAAGAAGAAAGAGAAACAGGAAAACAATAGTGTGGATGCCTTAAAGCATCCACACAATAATAATAAAGAATAAAGAGAAACAGGAACTCAATAGTGTGGATGCCTCCAGCATCCACACAATAAAGAGAAACAGGAACTCAATAGTGTGGATGCCTCCAGCATCCACACAATAAAGAATAAAGAGAAACAGGAACTCAATAGTGTGGATGCCTCCAGCATCCACACAACTAGAAAAATTTGCATTTCCTGCGAAAATGCTGTGTGGATGCCTTAACGCTGAAGCTGTCTGCTGAAAAGCTGAAAAAGATGAAAAGTTGCAAAACGTTGTATGGCGGTGAAGAAACCTATGAGCACCAAAAGTCATAGCCATCATTAGCAGAAAGAGCAGAATTTTTTTAAAGTGCTGATAAGAGGTGAAAAGGCTGAAACTTTTGCAGAAAAGAGGTCAATCAGCTGAATTTCTGCTGAAAAGAGGTAAAGAAGCAGAAAGTTGCGCTGAAAAGAGATGAATCAGCAGAATTTCTGCTCAAAAGAGGTTTTTTCTGAAAACAGCTGAGATTTGTGCTGATAAGAGGTGAAAAGGCTGAAAATGCTGTGTGGATGCCACAAAGCTGAAGCTGTCTGCTGAAAATAGTTAAAAAAAAATAGCTGAAGAAGCTGAAGAAATCAAAGTCAGTGTTTAAAAAGTTATTGAAATTTTAATAACTTTGCAGAACAATATATATTTAACAAAAATGTAATAACTTAGCAGAAATGGAATAACTTTAAAGAAACATAACAATTCAGCAGAAATATTCTACTTTACCAGAAGCTACAACTTAGCAGAAATGTAATAATTAAGAATAACATAAATTAGCAGAAGTAGTGTAACCTAGCAGAAAATTAATAACTTGGCAGAAATATTACAACTTACCAGAACTCCTATAATTTTGCAGAAATGTAATAATTAGGCAAAACTGTCAACAGATAACAGCTAAAAACACTGAATTAACCTCAAAGTTACTCATTTAACTGTGAAAAATTACCAGAAACATTAGAAAAGGAAAAAAAAACAGACAGCAGATGAACTGATGTGGAGCAAAACAAGGTAAAATTGCAGAGTTTACACAGCTGGTGAAATGTAAAAATGGCAACCAAAAACAAACAAACAAACAAACAAAAAAAACCAACAAAAAAACAGTTAGGTAACTAGAAAAATTTGCATTTCCTGCGAAAATGCTGTGTGGATGCCTTAACGCTGAAGTTGCCTGCTGAAAAAGCTGAAAAAGTTGAAAACTTGCAAAAACAGATGAATCAGCAGAATTTCTGCACAAAGGTGGCTATTCATTTCCCTGAGCCAAAGTCACTCTTACAAAGAAGAGGTGGAGAGACGGACAATTCTGCTGAAATGAGCAGAAGCTGATAAGAGGTGAAAAGGCTGAAAATTTTGCAGAAAAGAGGTGAATCAGCAGAATTTCTGCAGAAAAGAGGCAAAGAAGCAGAAACTTGCGCTGAAAAGAGATGAATCAGCAGAGTTTCTGCTCAAAAGAGTTGTCTTTTTTCTGAATACAGCCAAAAAAGCTGGAATTTGTGCTGAAAAGGCGTGAAAAAAATGAAAATTTTGCTGAAAAGGGGTGAGGAAGCTGAAGAAGCTAAAGTATACTAAATCAAAGTATTTGTGCCAAAACATAGTGTTTCTGCCATATTGTGGTACTACTACATTACAACATGAATACGGATTAAAGATGAAAGAAACTGGCAACAAATTCCTCCACTACAAACCAGTCTGATACCACTTCTTTGCAGTGTTCACTAAGGCACTACCCAAAAGGCGCCACAAGAGGGCACTCCAACACAAGAGATGAGGTGAATGAGCAGAATTTCTGCTGAAAAGAGGCAGAAGGTTCTGTATGTAGAAAAAGAAACACTGTTGAACCATGTGTGAAATAAATAAAGAAATGAAATGAAAGAACAACCTGGTTCTGCTCAAATTCACCAATCAGAGGTACTGCCTCAGTCTGCTTCATCAGGCTGTGTACTTGTTTCTGCCATGGAGCGTTAACAAGAATCTGAGGTCCATATTACAAAAGCTGCTAAAATCATAAAACTTTGCAGAATTGTAATAGATTAGCAATATAAATTACAGGTCTGTGATAGTGTATAAATTTGTAGTGAAAAAAAAACGTGGACCAAGGTGGGATTGAACCCACGACCTTTGAGCTGCAGAGCCGTGTCATTACTGATTGCGCCACCTGGAAAGGGGGCGGTGGTCTGAAAGACAGATACTTGGGCAGTCAGAAAATAGATCGCGGTGAGAGGCGTAAAACGCCGATTTTTCAGAGTTACAAAACGTCGTGTAACTCAAAAACTAGGTGGGATAGAAGCACAATTCTTGTACTGGGTAAATCAGCAGACTTTGCTGAACTTTGACTGCGATTTTCATAGCTCTTTGTACCTCCGTCGCGGAGATATGACGAGAGAAGAAACGGCTTCATTTTAAGAGTTGGAAAACAAACGTAATTTATGGCTCAACAGTAAGATGACAGTAAAAACTGCTCCAACCGTGACTGGCAGCACTGTCTGAAGATGAATTGGAACAAGCTTCTCATCTTAACTTTGCTTTATTAAAATTATTATGGCACATACAAGTCTTGCAAATAAGCACACAGGAAAAGCTTGATCTTGTAATTCCACCCCAAGCTGGTAGGAGAAGCTTTTTATTAAACACTTGCTTGTTCTACAATGTGCTTCAAGGGTCAATAACAGCATAACAGAACTCACTTATGGTACTGCATTCTTCCTTCCTATAAAACAATAACTGTCAGTGACTTTGTACCATAGTATAAACACAACATTCAAGACAACAGTTAAAAGTAACGTAACCATAAACAATGAAACAAGAACATCTAAACAGCAGCACATGTCCCAAGGCATGATGGGAGAGGACTAGCTGTTCCCCCAACACGCCACATTATTTATGATTTATGATTTGGCAGAAACACTGGGACTTGGTATGATTTACATGAAATACTTTGATTTAGCAGAAAAACTATAATCTAGCAGAAAGCACCTCAGCATAGCAGAAATTCTATGAGCAGAATTACTAGGATTTAGCACAAACGCTATGATTTGTCTCAAAAACCTTTATTTTGCAGTTATATTGTGATTTGGCAGAAATACTGTGCTTTGGAGCAAATACCAAAATTTGGCAGAAATACTATGAGCAGTAATAATATAACGTAGCAGAAATACAAATATTTTGTGGAAATACTATGATACTATGAAAAGCTAAAAACGATGAAAAGTTGCAAAAAGTTGTATGGTGGTGAAAAAAAAAACTGCCCCACTGAGCAGGATTCGAACCTGGCCCTCCTGGTCTCAAGGTGGCTATTCATTTCCCTGAGCCAAAGTCATTCTTACAAAGAAGAGGTGGAGAGACGGACAATTCTGCTGAAATGAGCAGAAGCTGCTGAGAATTGTGCTGATAAGAGGTCAAAAGGCTGAAAGTTTTGCAGAAAAGAGGTGAATCAGCAGAATTTTTGCAGAAAAGAGGCAAAGAAGCAGAAACTTGCGCTGAAAAGAGATGAATCAGCAGAGTTTCTGCTGAAAAGAGGTTTTTTTTCTGAAAACAGCCAAAAAAGCTGGAATTTGCGCTGAAAAGGGGTGAAAAAAATGAAAATTTTGCTGAAAAGGGGTGAAGAAGCTAAAGTATACCAAATCAAAGTATTTGTGCCAAAACATAGTGTTTCTGCCATATTGTGGTACTACTACATTACAACATGAATACGGATTAAAGATGAAAGAAACTGGCAACAGATTCCTCCACTACAAACCAGTCTGATACCACTTCTTTGCAGTGTTCACGTTTACTAAGGCACTACCCAAAAGGCGCCACAAGAGGGCACTCCAACACAACAGATGACCTATGTACACTAGGGCTGCCACAAACGATTATTTTGATAGTCGACTAGTCACCGATTATTTTTGCGATTAGTCGACTAATCACATCATGCATCCATTGGACGTAAAATGTACACCTGAAAATATGTTAAACGTTTATTTTGTGACCCAGAAAGAATAATAATTGTAATATTAAAACTAACTAGCTGCCGCCATTGTTGACAACTGCGCTGGGCCGCGCTATGAATTCTGGAACACAGTTTCTTCTTCTTCGGGGTTTAACGGCAGCTGGCATCCTTGTACATGCAGTGCTGCCATCTTCTGTTTCAGTCCGTTATTACACTCTTAAATACTACTACTTATTCCTGCGTCTTTTGGGATCTTACAAAGCTTCAAACGACGCGTCGACTATTAAATTAGTCGTCGACGATTTTAATAGTCGACGTAATCGTGACTAGTCGACTAATCGTGGCAGCCCTAATGTACACTGATGCACTTAGTAACAGTCAGCCTCCTTGAATTGGCAGAAATAATGTGATTTAGTAGTAATACTATAACATAACAGATATACTGTGATGTTGCAGACAGACATAGTATGTTTTTGCACTACTCATTTGTAGTGAAAGAAATTAGCAATATAAATTAGAGGTCTGTGATAGTGTATAAATTTGTAGTGAAAAAAAAATGTTGACCAAGGTGGGATTGAACCCACGACCTTTGAGCTGCAGAGCCGTGTCATTACTGATTGCGCCACCTGGAAAGGGGGCGGGCGGCTGAAAAACAAAGACATCAGCAATCAGAAATAAGAGAGATTTCTGTTGAAAACACCTGAAAAAGCTGGGATTTGTGCTGAAAAGGGGTGAAAAAAATGAAAATTTTGCTGAAAAGGGGTGAAGAAGCTAAAGTATACCAAATCAAAGTATTTGTGCCAAAACATAGTATTTCTGCCATATTGTGGTATTTGTGCCACAAAAGTTACTACATTACAACATGAATACGGATTAAAGATGAAAGAAACTGGCAACAAATTCCTCCACTACAAACTAGTCTGATACCACTTCTTTGCAGTGTTCACGTTTACTAAGGCACTACCCAAAAGGTGCCACAGGAGGGCACTCCAACACAAGAGATGACCTATGTACACTGATGCACTTAGTGACAGTCAGCCTCCTACTTAGCCATTACGTAATACAGCGATATGACAGTGTACAAATTCACATAAATTTGCAGGGGGAAAAAAACAAAGCAGGAACAAGCCCAAAACAATAAAATAACTGGGCTGCCATAGCTATTGCTAACTAGCACATACGCTAAAGGTAACTAAAACCAATACCAACCAATGTTTTTGCAGAAACACTGTAATTTCACTCAAATAATATGAAATAGCAGTAATACTATGATTTGGCAGAAATACTATGTTTCAGTACAAATACTATGACAAAGCAGAAATACTATGACTTAGAAGTAATACTATAACAAAAGGGATTCCTCAAAATACTATGAAATTGCATTAATTCTATGATTTGGCAGAAATACTGTACTTCGTACAAATACAATGCTTTGGTACAAATACTATATTTTGATTTCAATACTATGATTTGGCACGAGTAGTATGATTTAGTAGAAATACTACGAATTGGCAGAAATACTGTGACTTAGTAGTAATACTATAACATAACAGATATACTATGATTTTGCAGACAGTCTATGTTTTTGCACAACTAGCACAATATGGCAGAAATACTATGATTTGGCACAAGTACTATGATTTAGTACAAATACTCTTATTGGCACAAATACTATGTTTCAGTACAAATACTACGATTTGGCAATAATACTGGGTTTTAGCACAACTACTGAGATTTGGGTGAAATACTATGATTTAGAAGAAATACTATGACTTCGCACAAATACAATGTTTTGGTTCAAATAATATGATTTGCAAAAAATACTATGATTTGGCACACGTACCATGATTTAGTACAAATACTACAGTTTCGCTCAAATACTATGAAATTGCAGTGATACTATGATTTTGAAGGAATACTATGATTTGGTAGAAATACTATGCCTTAGTAGTAATACTATGATTTGCTATAAATACTATGATTTGGCACATATACTATAATCAGCAGATATACTATAACATAACAGAAATTCTACGACTTAGTAGTAACACTATAATATAACAGAAATTTTAACTGGACACAAATAACATGATTTGCCCCAAAACCATGATTTGGCAAAATAATACCATGATTTGGCACAAATACGATCATATTGCAGAAATACTATGATTGGGTACAAATACTATGATTTGGCACAAGTACTATGAATAAGTACAAATACTATGATTTGGCAGAAATACTATGATTTAGCAGAAATACTATGTTTTAACATAAATAATATCTTTTCACAGAAATTTCTGCTAAAAGGTACTATTTCTGCTTTTTAGCAGAAATACTGTAATTTTGCATAAATACTATGATTTGGGATAAATACTATGATTTGGCAGATATACTATATTCAGCACATAAACTATAACATAACAGACATTCCTGCACTTAGTAGTAATCTCATAACATAAAATTAATATTATGGTTCTGCCCCCAAACCATGATTTGGCACAAATACCATGATTTTTCAAAAATACTATGATTTAGCAGAAATACTATGATTGAGCAGAAGTACTAAGATGTAGTAGAAGTACTTTGATTTAGCACAAATACTATTATGGAGGAGTAATACTTTAACATGGGAGAATATTGATATACACACACACATACACATAGAGCAAAGTGTACAGGGGCTGTTAAGAGTCTGGGCTTGGTATATCTAGGTCAGCTAAATTGGCTGCACCTGCTGTAATCAGCACTTACACACACAGACACAGAGAGAGGTATAAGTTTTCTGCAGTGTATTTCTCACATTCAGGATTCCCCTCGAACAAATGGCCATAATTTCCTAACCGTAGGGGCTAGAACGCTCATTCTGACACCGATTTGTTCAGAAGAGATGGGGAAAACTTCAGGCCTTCATAATTCAGAGATAAAATATAAATTATTGAAGATATATGACTTGTAATACACTGTAACTGAGTAGAGGCGAAGCAAAACTGCCTTGACTTGCCCTCAAACAACGTTTTGTAACTCTAAATCTATATGGAGCATCAAAATCATTCTTTCACCGTAAGAAACAGCAGGCTTTGGTGAACAGTCATAGAAATTTTCAGGTCTCTGTTGAAATCAATCAAAAAGATATGACGAGAGAAAAAAGTGCCTCATTTCCAGAGTTTGAAATCTGAAGAAATCTGAGCGAGGGAAAAATTTCCTACCCTCAAACAAGTGTAATTCATGGCCAAACTGTAATAGGTGAGGAAAAAATTCTTGAATTGTGAGCATCAGGGATGTCTGAAGATATATTGGCACAAGCGTCATGTCTCAACTTTGTTTCGTTAAGGAGATATGACGATTTGAAATGCCTCTCATTAGAGAATTCCAGCGCTGATTTTGAAGAAACTCTCCATTGAGTTTCTATGGAGAGTTTTGAGACTTTATGTTACTCTGAGGAGATTTGCAAAAATCTATGAGTCCCACAACAATGATAGTGACATTTTCTGAAAGCCAGCAAAAATACCTACGTTTTGATGTATAATTTGTGGGGGTTGAGTGGAAATTGAGCGAGTAGCAAGAAGTTGTTCAGACATGAAGAGAAAATTCAGAAAGGACGAGTGCACACTCTGAGTTAATTGCATAGCAACCATAACAACGCATGTATTTTCTGAAAAATCACAATTTTGCAACTGAAAACTTAAAGAGGTATAAAATTAAAATGGTAGAAGATCTGAAAAGCTGATCATTCAGGAATAGCCCAATAGTCTGAGAACATTTTAAAGTTTGAATGGAGTTTCTAGGTGAAAGTATGACAAAGTAGTTAAGTTTCAAAAACAAGCAAGTTTTAGCAGAATTGTGGAAGTTTTCCATTCATTTCAATGGGACAAATTAAAGGAAAAAAGTGTAATATTTTAAAAAGTATAATAGTAATAAACACCAAAAGTCATATCACACATTAGCAGAAATAGCAGAACAGTTTAGAGTTTGAACTGAGAAAATCGGCTGAAAACTGAGGAAGTAGTTAAACGGCAAAAAACGTACGGAAGTCCTAAGAATAATGATAAAGAATAAAGAGAAACAGGAACTCAATAGTGTGGAAGCCCTTTAAGGGCATCCACACAATAACTAGAAAGTGCATTTTCTGAAGAAACTGCAGTGTGAATGCTTGAATCTGAACGTATGCACTGAAATGAATTAATGGCTGAATTTTAAGTTAAAAATGTTGAATGAGCTGAAAAATACAGAAATTTGCACCTGAAAACAAAGTGCTGAACTGCTAAAAGCTGACAAGCACAGAGAAGAAGTTGGAAATAGCTGAAAATGTTTTAAATGTAAATTAGAAAAACCTAAGTAATGAGAAAAGAAATTTAGAGTCAAAAACATCTGAATGAATATTAAAGTTCATATTCTTTGAATCACTGAATGACTAAAATGTGATCCCTCCACTTGGATCCACACAGTTTAAAACTTTACATCTCTGAGCTTTGAAAGACACGGTGTTGGAAAGAGAACACGATGGCGACGTTTTGAGGGTAAAATGATGGCTGTAGAGCAAACACTGTGGACACAGCAGCAGTTGAAAGAGAAGTGTTTAAGATGAATCTTGGCAGAGTGAGAGAGAGCTCGTTAAGCAGGCAGGTGTGAGCCTGGTTGCTATAGTGAATGCACCCAGTGGCTCCATACACACGCACAGACATGCACCTCACTTTTGCTGCTTAAA
>NW_020327436.1:0-25141 GCF_001858045.2 Oreochromis niloticus | reverse complement strand
CCAGTGCATTCCCAGTCCCTGATACGGCGGTTTTAAAGATTTTGGCAGCTTTAGCAGAGAGTGCAGTGTTTTCCCAGATATGTTAAAAGCTGCAGTGCCAGTAAATGCAGTCAGCAGGACTGCAGGGTAGGACATGTCTGCTTGGTCACGGAATCTGGGGAGTTGGTGCAAAATCTTTGTTGCCTCCTCATATATGCACTTGATAACATGTGATTTTCCACAGCCAGCTCCTCCAGAGACAAAATAAAAGAACTGCTCAGGACAGTGACCCCACACAGTTTGAAACACCACTCACGCACTGCGTAGAAATGGATGCTTGGGTTTCATTCAGACTTTGGTACATTTTTCTGACAAAGTCTGGGCTCAGCTTTGGGCTATGATTGCTGGCATGGCTCCACTGCTGCTACCACTGACTTGGTAGTCTGGAACAATGTCCATTTCATTTTCGTCAGTGTCATGTCTGGATTGTCGTTGGGCCACACACTCTAAACGATCTACTTCAACCTCAGGTGCAAAGGTGTTCCATGCATTGATAAGTGGGCCTTGTTGTTCAATCTGTTCCAATGCCTTTCCATTGTTTTGCCATGGCTTTCATAACGCTTTTTGTTAAAGGTAACAATTGGCCGTACTGCAAAACCATGTTTTCGTCCACTTTTGTAGAACTGTTCGGATGTGGGGTGTTCTGTGTTTTTAAGGTCATCATTTGATCGATGTGGAAAATAAAGTTTTAGTAGTCTGCTATAAAACTTCTCTGGTTGTTTCTTTTCTGAGAACCGAGGATATCTGATTATTGCAGGTTTCCCTCTGTTCTCTTTTGAATATAACCCATGTTATTCAAAAGAGGGATGGCATTTTTTGACTCTGTTTGACGGCTGTAGAGAATCCTGTACTCTGAAGCAAATTCAGCCAAACACATTCTTTCAAACTCAGGTGTTCTGGGTCTGTTTGCATATTTTTCTGGCAATCCAGACATCCACACATTTTCATCATCTGGTGCCATGCTCTGCAACCTGCTCATCGGGAGACTCATTTTCAGGGCATCATCATCAGTCTGTATGAACACCACACTGCGTGAACACTTTTTTAGTGGCAGGCTGCATGTCCTTGCCACGGATTCTTGGGCACTGACTTCTCTGTGTTTAGCATATGCCTGCATTATCTGTTTCATTTCATCTCTTTCATTGACATTGGACTTTTTGACCTCCTGGATGACTCCATTAAGAAATTGTGTCATCTCAAATTCGGGTTTAGAGACATAAGACATCATGTACATCAGGCAGCTGTAGTCATCAATGACATATTGGATGTCCATGTTGGCATTCCAGGCTCTCAGCAGATCTGCATTGTATGCATTCACCCAGCAGTCATTAGGTTCACGCTTTAAGAGGATGACATGGCCATTGCTTAAATTGAAGACACAATCCAAGTATTGTTCATAAGTTAATTGCATTTGTGAAGCAGCTCAGACAAGTCCTCAAACGAGGAATTTGGGTCACAGAGCAAATCTCTCAATGGCTGGAGTTTTTCTTTGGCCTCTTTCTGTTTTTTTGCGAGCGCCATTCGTCTGTTTTTTTGCTTTTGTTTTTCATTTGTGCCTTTCTCTTACTTGTGCTATGCTGCTTATCATTGTGATCATCGTCATCATCTGGGCTTGGAAAGTGATCATTGTTTGGTCTACCGGTAGTTTGGGAACCCAAACCTACATGACACATTACCTTTTTTGCAGGATCTGGAGTGATTTCTGCTGTGGACTTGAACCTCAGACACAATTTTGTGAAGTTCAGGATCGGCATTTTGGTCAGGCATCTTACATGTTATGTACTTGTCAATAAATTTGTACACGTGGTCTTCAAGGTCGCTTCCAAATTTAGGTGCATCTTTGACCCAAACCAGTAAATGGATATGAGGGCTACCTCTGGCCTGAAACTCCACTCGATAAAAGTAATCTTCTACTTCACCGATGGGCTGTGCTGGGACAGGATCAGTGTTGTCATTAGTGCATCGACTCTTTTTTCAAACAATCGCATCACAGTCACAGGGTTGCTTCGGAGAATTTCACACTTTGTGTTCCAGTCAAGTTGTGAAAATCCACTTGTTCACCTTGTTGAGTTTTATGACCTCAACAACCTCAGGCATCTCATTTCAGCAGCTGAAAATGTCAGGAAAAAAGTCGGCTTTCCTAACTGTCTGACCATAGCATGCAGATCTTTCAGTGCCTTCTCCCAATAGGCTGGAGTACCTCTCAGAGGTTTCATGAAGCGTGTTGCATCTTTGTTATTTATCAGTCTCTCCACTTCGTCTTTATTTTGAAGCATTCTGTTACAAATTCTACGTCCATCCTTGGTGATTGCCTTACCTTTGCGCAATTGGATGGACATGCTGTTTGTAGCCATGTGTGTTTCTGTTACAAACTGTGCAAAGAATAGGTAGCTTTGGTCAGTTGCAAAGCGTGTATCTGCAGAGAACAGCCGTGTATTAAAATACATGCTGGGGACAGTTTGACTTGTCTGGCTTCATCTAAGTGTTCTGTCCAGTTGGGAACTGCACAGGAAAGGCCATGGCTTCAAGTTTAGGAACAGAGAAGAAGCCAACAGGTCTATTTCCTTGGGCGGGTGCAATGCTAAATATTCCTTCACCATATGATAAAATGTCCTGTGCTATATCTGGTGGTTGCATACAGGTGTCTAGAACAAGACCAGGCCGAAGTTCTTCCTTTTCTTTCTCCGTATCTTGTAAGGGCTCTCCATTTGACTGTTCAGGCTCCAATAGTTCGTTTACATCATGACATGGCTCAAGTATTCCAGCTGTGTATCCTCAGTGGTCTTCTTTCTGGTACAATTGGTTGTCGAAGTTTCTGGGCATGCATCTTGAATATCTGCATCAGCAGTGTCATGTTCCGTCTCGATTATCTGATATTTGTGGATCAGCAAAAGTAGCGTCATCATCAATAGATACATCTTTGTATTTGAATGCATCTCTTTTAGCTTTGATAATCCTGCTAACACATTCTTCATGTTCACAGTGTAGAAGTGTTGGTATCCTTTGAATCTGATGTGTCTTTTCAGTTGTACCTGCAGGAGCTGGGCTTCATTGCTAGGTCTGGGAAGACAGTTTACTGTGGTTTCCACATCCGACGGTACACAAACAACAGCCCCATGTACGGCTCTTTGCTGTCCTTTTGGTAATGCAATGATTTTGGCAAACGGGAGAATTTTAGCAATCAGTTGTCGTTCTAGTACATTTAATTGACTCAGTTCAATTGGAATGGGTGCTAGTGCTAAATTGTTTGCCACTGCGATGGAAGGGATCTTTCCTCGTTGTAGGTGGCTGTCACAGTTGTAGCAAATCCACTCCTCCATTCTGTGTTTGGGAAAGTACAATTAGCTGAGCATTCCCCATCACAAATATGGACAAATTTTCCTGTCAAGCAAGTGTCAACAATGTGACTATTTTAACATACTTTGATCTTTTGCAGTGTTTAACTTGATTAGGAAACAGAGTTCTGTGGCACACTGTACAGACATGGGTGGGTCCTAACTTAATTGTTTCACGGAAAGCTAATGTGGCTGCTTGCATCACACTATTCACTACAAGCTGGGGCTGTGCTTCAGACTGTGGACCCTGCTGGAATTGTGTTACTAGTCGTCTGTATTTCTTCTTTATTCTCTGCGCACACAACTTTTTATAAATGGCGAAAGATGCAGTGGTAGCCATTTGTGTCTCTGGTACTCTGCACAGCGCTGTATATGGTGCAGTCTGAATTGTGAGTCATTATGATACCTGGCATGAATGATTTTTTTTGTTTGTGCCTGTAGTTTGGATCCGATGCATATTTTGTTCTTATGTATTTTTTCTGTCTGCTTTGAAAGTCAGCATCCGTGTTGTACCTTTGGACCAGATATTGCTTCTGTCTGCTTTGAAAGTCAGCATCCGTGTTGTACCTTTGGACCAGATATTGCTTCTGTCTGCTTTGAAAGTCAGCATCCGTGTTGTACCTTTGGACCAGATATTGCTTCTGTCTGTTTGAAAGTCAGCATCTTTTACTTGACAATATTCTTGTTGCTGAAAGTCAGCATCCGTGTTGTACCTTTGGACCAGATATTGCTTCTGTCTGCTTTGAAAGTCAGCATCCGTGTTGTACCTTCGGAACACATATTGTTTCTGTCTGGTTCGAAAGCTGGCATCTGTGGTATATCTTCTGATAATGTAGTCTCTCTTTTTTTGTTGAAAATGAGGATCATTTTGGTATCTCTTCACTTTGTGGGCTTTTATCTTCTCTTGAATATGAGGATTTGCATAATAACCTTTGGCTGACAACAGTTTTGTTTACGGCGATGACAGTTTTGAGCATATTGAGTTTTCACAGCCTGTAATTTTTTCATTCGAAATTCAGGAAAGCAGGCATATCGTTGCTTTTCGTGTCTTTTTTTGTTTATCTTCTTTGCCAAGTCTTCAGATGAAGATTTTCTTTAGCTTTTAGAAGCTGCTTGTGACTTGAGCTTGACGAATAGCTTTCCCACGCCGTCGTTTATTTAATCTGCATACATTTCTTGCTTTTGGGGGGTTTATCTAGACTTTATCTCTTTCATTATTGAGTTCGAGATTTTCTTGTTGTTCTGTTTGGATGTTGCTTGTTGGATCAACAGATGTTTCAAGTTGATGTTCACAAATTTGATTTGAAGCCATTTTGTCTTGTTGTGGGTTTAAAGCACTTTCTAACATTGTCATGTAGGTTTGGGCTGATTCTGGTTGAGGCACTTGCACAGTGGGATTTGTGATTTGTGGTTCATCATTTTGTGGTGATGTAGCTGTTGCTCCTGGTGTTGCTTGAGTTGACTGTGCAGGCTGTTCGTTGTGAGTGCTGACTCTTTTGAAAGAAACAGGCACAAACTCATATCTTGCATACCTGCCTTGATTTGGAAAAGGTTATGCAGGTGGGTGATCAGGTCATTCACATGAGTGAAAGTGAGCATGACTGCTGTTCCATTTGGCTGGGGTAAACCTGCTGCACTTCTTGAATGTGAATCAAATAATCCATACCTCCCAGATTTGTCACGGAAAACTGCAATGCACTGAGGCGAAACCATGAGCAAAGCATAGTTCACATCTGTTGACAGACATACAAGGCGACTAGCAAGAGGCAACCACCATCCTTTTCTTTGATAAGTTTTGTCCTCTGCTTTCAGGTATCCGTACCTTATGTTGTCCATTTTCACACTGTAGACATTTATGTCAGCATGAACTTCTTTGGGCAGGTCCTCCATGGTCAGATGATTTTGTGTATAACGCCTCTCCTGCTGAAGATTTGTTTTAATCCAACAGTAGAGTGCATCTCCCTGTTCAAGCACCTTATCAAGTCGGGCTGTGTTGAACTGGTGTTCCTCATTAAGGTAGGCCAGGAATGTGAGGGCATTACATGTGCACTGATGATTTCGAGAGAATTCTGTGTACCTTTCATCACTTTGACAATGAGTTGCACTGACACACCAGAAGTGCTGAACTGCGTTTCTCTGTAGCTCCTCTGTCAGTAGTTGTTCATTTGTGTTGTGGAAAGGCTGATCAAGGAATGGTAAAGGTGACACATGTTATTGTTTAGTATTTAATGATATGCATTTCACGGTTGAGTAAAAACATATGTAACTCTTGGTACAATGATGTAAGACATTTTAAGTGGCAATAGTTGTATAAATTTAGATTTTCTTGTAAAGTAAAAAAAAATTTTTAACTATGGTAAATAATGAAACAATGTTCAAGCCAAATTATATCACTCCTCAATCATATTACAGCATAATCTAAAGATACACAGCATCAGATAAGCCAGAAAGACAGTGACAGGAACAGTGAGAGAGAGCAGAGGTGGGAAGTAAAAATGACAAATATTTTAGATATCTGTAATTTGCTTTAGAGCTGTTTTTTTAATGACCTTTTACAAAGGTCATACCTGTACCTTCTGCTCCTCATATTTTTAAAGCAGTTAATTTCTTTCAGTATAACACATTATTTTAGGTTGATGCGGGCCTTCAAACATCAACTAAATTGCAGCCTAAATACAAATATATGAAAGGAAATCCTGTTTACGTATTATTCGTAAGAGGATTTCAGATGCTCTTAAATTAGATGTAATTCAATCACTGATTTCAGATTAAACCAGATGGTTCTGTACATGTGCCATAAAAACACGTTTCATAGTTGTGTTACGTTTTGTAAAGAAATGACACAAAATTCAGTTACAGGTTAAATGTGATTGAAACAGAACACACTGACATTCATCTTGAGAAAAGATCAGTGTCACAAAATGTTTGTATTTATTTGCACTGCTTTTCACTGTGGATGTCAATTTATCTGAAGCTTTAAGTATAAAATGGTATAAATGTTTTTTCAGAACAATAGATATAGAAACAGCTAAACAGACAGCTGTTGAAATGTCTGCATTTTAGGAGTCTGATGAAAGAAATTGACAAATGTACATGTTTAGTCTAACATTTTAGTATATTTAGTACGAGTTAGCAAGCACACTTAAGGTGAAAGACTAAATATCAACCCCGGTGACTATACATAGGGTTAAGGGTTACCTTTTTAGGTGGAGAATTTGATGCCGTGTGGAAATCATCGGTTGCCCAGACTCGTTTTGCTGGTGGACGAGTGTCTGAAATCTGATAATACAGTTAATCAAAATTAGAAAACCTACTAACAGATTTGAAATAGAGTGTAACACTGGATACTTTAAAGAAAACATGAAACAGTAGCGGTTACTAAACTTACAAAGCGATAAAAAAAATTCCAGCTGTTTGCATAACTACTAAGAAATTTGAAAGTGAGTGTAACTTTAAAAACTTTAAACAAAACTAACAGAAGCGAGACAACAAAATTCTTACTGTTTACATAAGGCAAACATGTAACCATATGTCTTTAACGTTTAATGGTAATGTAACTGTCCACTATAAATCCTTAATGGAGGAATACTGTTTTAAATTTACCTTGCTGCCTGGAGGACATAAGGAGGTGGGTCTATTCTCCGTTTCCAAGGACAAGCTGGCTGGTGCTGTCTGCTAACCCAGGCAAAAAAGAATATAATGTTAAGACATTAAGTGACCTGACACTTTAATTTCACTTTACAATGCAATGCATGGCATGAACTGTTATGCCAGTTGGGTAACATTACAAGATAGAAATGGTCAACTGTATGGGTAAGTGTTATAAGAAATATATTGTATGTGCTCACTACCACATCAGAATTACCTGTTCAGAGCTATGAAAAAAACACAAACAAACAAAAAAAACAAAAAACACCCTTTGTCATATTTTCCTTTGTTTTGGATAGAAATTAGACAAAATTGAGTTAGCAAACATGCTTTAAGTGAAAGACTACATATTAACTGTGGTTATAGACACCAAAGATCAGATATATACACACAGGTTATACACATGGGTGGTAGGGCTGCTCAATGAATCTACTTTTAATCAAAATTACGATCTGGGCTTTCAACGATCATTGAAAAGGAGTCGAGAGAATGAGTCGATTATTAGCACCTCCCTGGTGCTTTTTTCTCGCGCTGCTCCATGTGGCAAATCGAGCACACCTCTCTGCGTTTCGAACACGCATCACAACAATTAAGAGGAGCTAACAGAGGGAAGCTTGGAAAGCTAAGCAGAAGTTATTTGGAGAGGAGAGTGACTGCCGTTGGTTGAAAAGAGATTAAAAAAAAAAAAAAAAAAAAAAAAACTTTCAGTGGTGTGGAAACATTATGGGTTCGCGAAGTCAGACGTGGATCAAGTAGACATAGTGTGTAAAGTTTGCTACAATGTCGTACCTGCACCACGGAGCAACACTGTAAAGTTCACTAAACATACATGTTTACATTTTTCATTTATTTTTTATATTGTAAACATTTACACTGTTATCAGTATTTGCACACTATTTTATGACAATCTTTAAAGCCATTATTCAATACATTGTTATTGTTAAATAAATATTGTCAAATACTGGAGATCTAGATTTCAGTGAAAATAATTGTGATTATTATTTTTGCCATAATCGAGCAGCCCTATGGGTGGGCATACCTTGTAATTTCTTAATAAAGGAATATTTTTTGATATTTACCTTGGGACCTGGGGAACATAAGGAGGTGGGTCTATCCTGTGTTTCCAAAGATAACCTGGCTGGTGCCGTCTGCTAACCCAGGAAAAAGGGTATAGAAGACATTAAGTGACCTGACACATTCATTTCATTTAAATGTTCTGCATACCATGCACTGTTATGCCACGTGTGTGACATTATAACAAAAAAATCCTAAACTGTATGGGTAAGTGTTCTTAATTGTCTCAAATGTGTTTCGAAAACTGTTCGACTGTCCGTGATCACTACCATATCCTCATTACCTGGTCAGATGGAAAACGACTGACTGCCTCATCTTGGTTGTGGCCAGTGAGCATTGGGACAGCAGGACCAACCAAGTCAAGTGGTTTCCAGCGCTTCTTTTGTGCCTGGGATCTTTTATTTTTTCTCGGCATCTGGTAGAATGTCAGCATAAAACAGAATATTAATTATTGGCATTTCAAGCAATTTGTTATTTTAACCCTCTGATACATTGATAGACAAGATGACTACAAGAACAAAAAAAAAAAAAAAAAAAAAAAAAAATCTCTTTTCTTTAAATAGACATATTGATAGTGTCACTACCCGGTCTTAAGGCTTTGTTAAGTAAAGTTCCATAACAGTTTGTATATTGTAATTGGGAAAGTGATTACCTTGAAAGTTGGGAGGCAGATTTGTTGACCACGACAGTTAGTCCATTTTGGTGTACAGTAATTGGGAAAGTAATTACCTTGCAAAGCTGGGAGGCAGTGTTGTTGCTGAGACGCTGGTCGAATGCCAGCAGCAAGCAAACCCGGATGTTCACAGCTCACAGTTACCACCTCAAACTTTTCAAACAAATCTTACAAGAACAAAGTGATTGGCTTGCAAACATAGGAGACAGTCTTGTTGCCCACAACAGTTTTGTTATAGAGTAATTGGAAAATTGGGTACCTTGCAAGGCTGACAGGCAGTCTCGTTGCTGGGAGGCGGTCTTGTTGCTGAGGCTCTGGCAGAATGCCAGCTCCTGCTTTAACACCTTAAACTTTGCAAACAAATCTCACAGAACAATTAGCAAACTGATTGGCTTGTAACGCTGAAATGTACCCTTGTACTGTCTGGTTTAGATTTCCTACTGAGAGACAAAGAGGAACTTTACTGTTTGGAAGAGAGTAAAAACACTGTACCATCTAATCTTAAAAGTTTTAATTACAAACAACAGCTCTATTTTCTAGATATCACCTGAACACACACAGAAAATATAAGGGGGACACTTACCTTGGCTGAAGCAAGAGTTGAGGTATTAAAGACTGCTGTAGTTAACGCCTTATGAAGACAGAAAAAGAGGTGTGAAACGCGGGTACAACGAAGCTATTGATTCGGACGCGACAGTAGCCTGTTAAAAGTTTTAATTACAAACGATACCGCTGGAATACAGTCGAAAGCTGTGTCCCAAAACGTCGGCTGCATCCTCCAGAGGCCGCGTTTGAAGGCCAATTACGTCACAGCCAGGCGACAAAGGCTGTCGAAGGACCGGCCCCACGTAGACCGCGAAGGCCGGGTCCTCCGAAGGATGCAGCCGACCATATCAGTGTCAAAACATAGAAAATTCCTTTCAAAGTCAAATTCAAACGAGGGCCAAAGAGGCTTAGCTATGCTCAATATCCGCTAGCTAGCTTTAGCACAGTGCCGAAATCCAGACAAAGAGCTCACCCAGAAACACACGAAAAAATCTCTTTCAAACCTACATTTCAAAGCAGAGGGACGCAGATACGCTTAAATTAGCCGATCAGCGTCTAACCACAGTCATTTGTACATATTAGCGTCCAAACATAGAAAATTCCTTTCAAAGTCAATGTCAAACGAGGGCCAAAGAGGCTTAGCTATGCTCAATATCCGCTAGCTAGCTTTAGCACAGTGCCGAAATCCAGACAAAGAGCTAACCCAGAAACACACACAAAAAAAATCTTTCAAACCTACATTTCAAAGCAGAGGGACGCAGATACGCTTAAATTAGCCGATCAGCGTCTAACCACAGTCATTTTGTACATATTAGCGTCCAAACATAGAAAATTCCTTTCAAAGTCAATGTCAAACGAGGGCCAAAGAGGCTTAGCTATGCTCAATATCCGCTAGCTAGCTTTAGCACAGTGCCGAAATCCAGACAAAGAGCTCACCCAGAAACACACACAAAAAAAATCTCTTTCAAACCTACATTTCAAAGCAGAGGGACGCAAATACGCTTAAATTAGCCGATCAGCGTCTAACCACAGTCATTTTGTACATATTAGCGTCCAAACATAGAAAATTCCTTTCAAAGTCAATGTCAAACGAGGGCCAAAGAGGCTTAGCTATGCTCAATATCCGCTAGCTAGCTTTAGCACAGTGCCGAAATCCAGACAAAGAGCTCACCCAGAAACACACGAAAAAATCTCTTTCAAACCTACATTTCAAAGCAGAGGGACGCAGATACGCTTAAATTAGCCGATCAGCGTCTAACCACAGTCATTTTGTACATATTAGCGTCCAAACATAGAAAATTCCTTTCAAAGTCAATGTCAAACGAGGGCCAAAGAGGCTTAGCTATGCTCAATATCCGCTAGCTAGCTTTAGCACAGTACCGAAATCCAGACAAAGAGCTAACCCAGAAACACACGAAAAAATCTCTTTCAAACCTACATTTCAAAGCAGAGGGACGCAGATACGCTTAAATTAGCCGATCAGCGTCTAACCACAGTCATTTTGTACATATTAGCGTCCAAACATAGAAAATTCCTTTCAAAGTCAATGTCAAACGAGGGCCAAAGAGGCTTAGCTATGCTCAATATCCGCTAGCTAGCTTTAGCACAGTGCCGAAATCCAGACAAAGAGCTCACCCAGAAACACACGAAAAAATCTCTTTCAAACCTACATTTCAAACCAGAGGGAGAGAGATACACTTACCTTGTAAAAGCTTATGGGTGTCTTAGTAAACACTTCAGAAAATCCCTGTAAGTTCAATTCCAAAGCGGAGGAGGGGGGGAAAGACGCGTTACCACCGAAGAGATAGCGACGCTGTCTCAGAAAAGCACGTTTACGGTCAATTTCAAAGCGGAGGAGGAGCGAAGAGACGCGCCGTCACCATGATAGTGTCGTCATTGCTTAGTGTCGTCATTGCTACCCAAATAAGGGTAGACAGGCCGTACCACTCCGGACATACCACTAGAGAGAGCCAACACACCACAAATGAAGTTTGAAATTTGTTTCAATGGGACCAAAAGATGGCGCCAACACACCACAAATGAAGTCTGTTTATTTGGCGCCAAAAGATGAATTGGCCTAAATTTGCACTAAAATATTAATATTTAAAAAACCATAAAAGTTATAAACACCAAAAGTCATAACATAGTAGTCCAGCTCCAGCCGCACAAAATGATCTAACATATGTAACCCTAATGTGAAAACTGTTTGGCAGAGGAGCGCGGGAAAATTTTCACTAAAATATTAATATTTAAAAAACTATAAAATTCATAAACACCAAAAGTCATAGCACACCATTCCAGATCCGGCCGCACAAAATGAGGTAACATATATGAAGCTTGTCTCAAAACTGCGGGGCGAGATTCGCTGCAAAATTTCAGGCGGAAACTGGAGAATAATAATAATAACTAGAAAGCGAAAATTTCAGAAGAAATTTTATGTGTGCCTATGCCGCTGCGAATCAGTGTAGTTTGACATTCATACGGCTACAGAGAGCAAAACTCAGAAGAGCAGCCATTCTCCACCGTGAACTATGGTAAAAACAAACACCGCTCGCGCCTCACAGATGACAGCTTACAGTTTTGGGTAAAGATGAAGTGACTTTGCACAGCCCCGATTTGCAGATGCTGTGCACACAGGTTCATGAGCAGAAGTCCCATTGTACCACGGCAGACCCGACAATGTTTGCATGAACACTCTTTGAAGCATTACGTTATGGACCACTTTTCACACATGCTTGGTGTACCCACACAGCCGACTGTAGCTTTTCAACTGACAGCCCGACACACACCCAAAAAACAGCCGAAAGAGCACAGACTTTACGCCCGTGGGTCCACCTCCCCTGCAGCGGCACTGCAGACCACGCCCCGCCACACACATCAAACAAGTAAAATAAATATTTATGCACTTTTGCATTTACTTTTTGTTTTTTGTTATTTTTACACAGTAAATGATTAACAATGGTCTACAGCCAAACTTGTGTATTATTATACAAACTTTGGTTGTAAGATGCAGATAACTATTTAATAAAAAGCTAAATATTTTATACGAGAGTAAGAAAGAAAAGTATATCTTTGTGTCCCCCTTTCCCTGTTAATGCCCTACCTGGCCCCCTGGCAAAAGCTTTGCTAGATCCGCCCCTGCACAGTTACCAGCTGTCAGCTACACAAAAACAGGAGCTGGGTGTTTATTTGTCTCTGAGAAACAGTTCATAACTTCCCTTCAACTCATTCATGTCACCTAAAGCAGGGCTCGCAAAATTTCAAAATCCCTGGTAGCCCTTCGGGGAGGCACTCTTCAGTTTTTGGTAATAAATTTAAGTAGCCCGAATAAAAAAAAAAAGAGGACAATTTTTTGATTGATGTTTTGTTTCCTTTACAATATTATACATTAAAGTATAATACTGTAAAGGAAACAAAACATCAATCTAAAAATATTTAAAACACAAATTACAACAACAATTTCAATCATCAACTCAAATATTTGGTTCTAATTGAACAAATTTCTATGAACTTGTAAGAACTGTACAACAGGAATCAGTCTGTGTCAGATCCTTATTTTTGACATTTCCACTGAAATCACAGGTAAGAGGCAAGTGCAACCAAGATCTAGGCCATTTGCTTTTTGAAGTTTGCAAAGACTGCTAAATTTTGTCAGTGGTAGTTCACTCTTTGCAACATAGTAGGCTGTTCTAAACAGATTTTTCAGGACTTCTTGTTATGCTTGGTTTATTTTTAGTATGCTTTTTGCAATTGGTGTTTGTTCTGGGAAAGATATTGCAGACTGGGCAATAATGCATTTCTTGCATTTGTCATGGGTTCTGATGGGGTCTTTCTTAAAATGACTGGTCCCAGTAACAAAGGCGCTTGTCGACTCAGAAATCGAGGGAAACTCACAACACACCCGGCAGAACATGAGGTTATTTAGCTCGTCGTATTCCAGCCACATAAATTCTTTAGTCCATGAAACCATAAAGCTGCGCTTTCTTTTTCCCCTCATAGTCTGATTTGTCATAACTTTTCCGTTTTGTGGTTGGCTTTTCTTTGGCTGCCCCTTCTTCACCCTGACCTCTCTTGTTTGGCTCTGCAGAACTAAAATACCTGCTTAAATCCATCTGCTCTTACATGCATATTTACATAACGATCAGCAATTCTCTGCGTAATCAGCCTCTATCACGTTTAAGCTTGCTGCAGGAGATTTCACTTGTCATGTTTGATAGTAAGCTAACGATTGATAAGACGATGTCAGAGGAAGTGGTGTGCAATTAATCTGTGACTTACCAATTAGTGCTGTCGCTCTCTACACACAGTTAGCGCAAAGTGAAAGTGAAAGCAAAAAACAAGCGCAAATTCAAACGCGATTTCAATGTGTCACATATTGACAGTGGCTCATCGATGCCGATGACATAATTACTCAGCTACATTTGCGAAAGAATGCAAAAGCATTGACATATCTTTCCCTCCCATGATAGCCCGACGGGCAGGGCTGAGATGGATTTTGGTAGCCCGACTGGAAAAATCGCTAGCCCCGGGACGTCGGGCTAGCGATTTTGCGAGCCCTGTAAAGGGTAAACCTGTTTCTCCATCACCAGTTCAGCTCTGATGATTCAGTAAGGACATCTCCTGGTTTGGACCAGCCGCAAAATTAAAATCAAATGAATTCTAACAACAGCTGATCAAGCTTAAACGTGCTGCTGTTGTTTAGCGCGATAAACAAGAGCGAAAAGCCGATCGTTGATCAGTTTCACGATTGAAGTTGCAACAGGCCAGAGAATGACAGGGGAGGCTTCATAACGACAGAATAAATTGTAATATTTTCTCTGAATGTGGGACGATTCCGTTTGTACGGCAACTCTACGGACTAACCGTTATGAATAAAATAAAGTTCAACGTCAGTAACTTAGCGCGCACACAGCTCTATAGAAACTCCTGTGCAATTCATAACTTCTTACCTGAAATTCAGTTCACCTCACGCTCCTGCCTTAGGTTTGCCTGATCCACGATCTACCACCGGTCGATCGGCGGTCCCCTCGCCGCCTCCTATGTCTCGTTCCCGCATGTTTTTCTGACACACACCGGTAGATAGCTGCTCTCTGTTGTAGCTGCGCGTTAGCCAAGACCAAACAACTCAGTTATTATTTCCACATCGACCAGCATCATCGGCCCATATAAACGAAAAATAAGTCCACCTAAGACAGTCTGTTGGCGAGCGAACAGGTGATGGTCAGCAGTCTCACTGAAGGCAAGCCCGGGTGCTCGAAGGGTCGCTAGCCACGCTAGCTAGTTAGCCGGCAACATCGTCAGATATAATATGGGATGTTTTGACAAAACGAGCAGATATTTGAAGTTTACACACCTACATTCTCGCCTGAAAATATCTTAAAAGTTCATTTTGTGACCTAGAAACACGAATAAAAGACGTTTAAAACGAAGAGGTGTCCGCCATTGTTGAACTCGGCAGAGGCGTGCTATGCATTATGGGATATTGAGTTTAAAAACAAGCATACAGATTTCGGCCGTACTACTCCCGGTATACCACTAGAGAGAGCCAACCCACCACAAATAAAGTCTGTTTCTATGGAAATTGGCCTAAATTTGCACTAAAATCTAAATATTTCAAAAACTATAAAAGTCATGAACACCAAAAGTGTATACCATACTAGTCCAGCTCCAGCCGCACAAAATGATCTAACATATGTAACCCTATTGTCAAAACTGTTAGGCAGAGAGGCGCGGGAAAATTTTCACTAAAATATTAATATTTAAAAAACTATAATAGTTATAAACACCAAAAGTCATAGCACACCATTCCTGATCCAGCCGCACAAAATGAGGTAACATATATGAAGCTTGTCTCAAAACTGCGGGGCGAGATTCGCTGCAAAATTTCAGGCGGAAACTGGAGAATAATAATAATAATAACTAGAAAGCGAAAATTTCAGAAGAAATTTTATGTGTGCCTATGCCGCTGCTAATCACTGTAGTTTGCCATTCATACGGCTACAGAGAGCAAAATTCAGAAGAACAGCCATTCTCCACCATGAACTATGGTAAAAACAAACACCGCTCACGCTTCACAGATGACAGCTTACAGTTTTGTGTAAAGATGAAGTTACTTCGTACAGCGCCGATTTGCAGACGCTGTGCACACAGGTTCATTAGCAGAAGTCCCATTGTACCACGGCAGACCCGGCAATGTTTTTCATGAACACACTTTGAAGCATTACATTATAGACCACTTTTCACACATGCATTCACTTTTAGTTTTTTGTTATTTTTACACAGTGTTCTGAATTATGAACAATGGTCTACAGCCAATCCTGTGTATTATTATACAAACTGTGGTTGTGAGATTCAGATAACTATTTAATAAAAGCTAAATATTTTATATGAGAGTAAGAAAGAAAAGTATATCTTTGTGTCCACCTTTCTCTGTTAATGCCCTAGTTCCCCCCCCCCCCTAAAAGCTTTGCTAGATCCGCCCCTGCACAGTTACCAGCTGTCAGCTACACAAAGAAGGAGCTTGGTCTTTGTCTCTCAGAAACAACTCATAACTTCCCTTCAACTCATTCATGTCACCTAAAGTGTAAACCTGTTTCTCCATCACCAGTTCAGCTCTGATGATTCAGTAAGGACATCTCCTGATTTCATCTTCATGCTCCAGCAAACATCAGCTGATACTAGAAATTAAAATCAAAAGAATTCTAACAACAGCTGATCAAGCTTAAACGTGCTGCTGTTGTTTAGCGCGATAAATAAGAGCGAACAGCCGATCATTGATCAGTTTCATGATTGACGTTTCAACACTCGAGAGAATGACAGGGGAGGCTTCGTAACGACAGAATAAATCATAATGTTTTCTCTGAATGTGGGACGATTCCGTTTGTACTGCACGGCAACTGTATGAACTAACCCTAATGAATAAAATAAAGTCCAACGTCAGTAACTTAGTGCGCACACAGCTGTATATAAACTCCCGTGGCATTACGATTGTAAGAGGTCAACGAAAATAAATTACACCTAAACTCGGTTTATATCTGACCCAAATAGAGTGCAGTTCATAACTTGTTACCTGAAATTCAGGTCACCTCACGCTCCTGCCTTCGGTTTCCACCATCAACGGCCCATATAAACATAAAAAATAAGTCCAGCTAAAACACATACTGTCGGCGAGCGACCGGGTGCTGACACGACTTTGACACGGCTCAATATAAGTCAAGCCTGGGTGCTTTTTCACGAAGGGTCGCTATCGGCGCGAGCTAACTATGCTACCGGCGCTAGCTAGCTAGCCAGCTATCAGAAACACATAAGAGAACTGCTGCTAAATAAACTACACCTAAACTCGGTTTATATCTGACCCAAATAGAGTGCGCGACCGGGTGCTGACACGACTTTCACCCGGCTCAATATAAGGCAAGCCTGGGTGCTTTTTCACGAAGGGTCGCTATCGGCGCGAGCTAACTATGCTACCGGCGCTAGCTAGCTAGCCAGCTATCAGCAACACATAAGAGAACTGCTGCTAAATAAACTACACCTAAACTCGGTTTATATCTGACCCAAATAGAGTGCGCGACCGGGTGCTGACACGACTTTCACCCGGCTCAATATAAGGCAAGCCTGGGTGCTTTTTCACGAAGGGTCGCTAGCAGCGCGAGCTAACTATGCTACCGGCGCTAGCTAGCTAGCCGGCTATCAGCAACACATAAGAGAACTGCTGCTAAATAAACTACACCTAAACTCGGTTTATATCTGAACCAAATAGACTGCAGGTCATAACTTCTTACCTGAAATTCAGTTCACCTCACGCTCCTGCCTTCGCTTTCCCTGATCCACGATTGACCTCCGCGTTAGCAAACACCGGTCGATCTGCGGTCATGGCATGTCCTTTCTGTCATACACCGGTGGATAGCTGCCCACTGTTGTAGCTCCGCATTATAGCACCACCAAACAACTCAGTTATTTTTTCCACATCCAGCTGTAACTCCGAGTCTGTGCGAGCATTTGCGAGAGACCGGGGAGGTGAAAGGAGAGAGAGAGTCCCCTCGCTGTCCATTTGCAGCCAAGTGCGGCAGCTAGGTAGCCGGCTAGCTGTCAGGCAGGACCGAGGTCGTCAGAGCATTGTCGCTAATATGGGATGTCTTGATAAAACAAGCAGATATTTGAAGTTTACACACCTACATTCTCGCCTGAAAATATCTTAAAAGTTTATTTTGTGACCTAGAAACACTAATAAAAGACATATAAAACGAAGTGGTGGCCGCCATTGTTTAACTCGGCAGAGGTGTGCTATGAATTGTGGGATATTGAGTTTTTCACCAAGCATTACCGTAACTTTTGAATGATTTGCACAACCTTAAAAATTCCAATGGCTCCTGAAAGCAGCGACGCTGTGCGCACCGTTGAAATTGTCATCATTACGGTAATCCAAATAAGGGTAGACAGGCTGTACCACTCCCGGCATACCACTAGAGAGCGCCAACACACCACAAATGAAGTCTGTTTATTTGGCGCCAAAAGATGAATTGGCCTAAATTTGCACTAAAATATTAATATTTAAAAAACTATTAAAGTCATGAACACCAAAAGTCATGACATTATAGTCCAGCTCTAGCCGCACAAAATGATCTAACATATGTAACCCTAATGTCAAAACTGTTCGGCAGAGGAGCGCGGGAAAATTTTCACTAAAATATTAATATTTCAAAAACTATAAAATTCATAAACACCAAAAGTCATAGCACACCATTCCAGATCCGGCGGCACAAAATGAGGTAACATATATAAAGCTTGTCTGAAAACTGCGGGGTGAGTTTCGCTGCAAAATGTCAGGCGGAAACTGGAGAATAATAATAATAATAATAATAATAATAATAATAAATCCGAGGAATAGTAATATGTGTGCCTCCTGGCATAGGCACACATAATAATAACTAGAAAGCGAAAATTTCAGAAGAAATTTTATGTGTGCCTATGCCGCTGCTAATCAGTGTAGTTTGCCATTCATACGGCTACAGAGAGCAAAACTCAGCAGAGCAGCCATTCTCCACCATGAATTATGATAAAAACAAACACCGCTCGCGCCTCACAGATGACAGCTTACAGTTTTGGGTAAAGATGAGGTGACTTCGTACAGCCCCGATTTGCAGACGCTGTGCACAGAGGTTCATGAGCAGAAGTCCCATTGTATCACGGCAGACCCCGACAATGTTTGCATGAACATGCTTTGAAGCATTACGTTATGGACCACTTTTCACACATGGTTGGTGTACCCACACAGGCAGCCGTAGCTTTTCAACTCATAGCCCAACACACACCCAAAAACAGCCAAGAGAGCACAGACTTTACACCCGTGGGTCCACCTCCCCTGCAGCGGCACTGCAGACCACGCCCCGACACACATCAAACACATAAAATAAATATGTATGCACTTTCGCATTCACTTTTTGTTTTTTGTTATTTTTACACAGTGTTCTGAATGATGAACAATGGTCTACAGCCAATCTTGTGTATTATTATACAAACTTTGGTTGTAAGATTCAGATAACTATTTAATAAAAGCTAAATATTTTATACAGGGAGTGCAGAATTATTAGGCAAATGAGTATTTTGTCCACATCATCCTCTTCATGCATGTTGTCTTACTCCAAGCTGTATAGGCTCGAAAGCCTACTACCAATTAAGCATATTAGGTGATGTGCATCTCTGTAATGAGAAGGGGTATGGTCTAATGACATCAACACCCTATATCAGGTGTGCATAATTATTAGGCAACTTCCTTTCCTTTGGCAAAATGGGTCAAAAGAAGGACTTGACAGGCTCAGGAAAGTCAAAAATAGTGAGATATCTTGCAGAGGCATGCAGCAGTCTTAAAATTGCAAAGCTTCTGAAGCGTGATCATCGAACAATCAAGCGTTTCATTCAAAATAGTCAACAGGGTCGCAAGAAGCGTGTGGAAAAACCAAGGCGCAAAATAACTGCCCATGAACTGAGAAAAGTCAAGCGTGCAGCTGCCAAGATGCCACTTTCCACCAGTTTGGCCATATTTCAGAGCTGCAACATCACTGGAGTGCCCAAAAGCACAAGGTGTGCAATACTCAGAGACACGGCCAAGGTAAGAAAGGCTGAAAGACGACCACCACTGAACAAGACACACAAGCTGAAACGTCAAGACTGGGCCAAGAAATATCTCAAGACTGATTTTTCTAAGGTTTTATGGACTGATGAAATGAGAGTGAGTCTTGATGGGCCAGATGGATGGGCCCGTGGCTGGATTGGTAAAGGGCAGAGAGCTCCAGTCCCACTCAGACGCCAGCAAGGTGGAGGTGGAGTACTGGTTTGGGCTGGTATCATCAAAGGTGAGCTTGTGGGGCCTTTTCGGGTTGAGGATGGCGTCAAGCTCAACTCCCAGTCCTACTGCAAGTTTCTGGAAGACACCTTCTTCAAGCAGTGGTACAGGAAAAAGTCTGCATCCTTCAAGAAAAACATGATTTTCATGCAGGACAATGCTCCATCACACGCGTCCAAGTACTCCACAGCGTGGCTGGCAAGAAAGGGTTTAAAAGAAGAAAAACTAATGACATGGCCTCCTTGTTCACCTGATCTGAACCCCATTGAGAACCTGTGGTCCATCATCAAATGTGAGATTTACAAGGAGGGAAAACAGTACACCTCTCTGAACAGTGTCTGGGAGGCTGTGGTTGCTGCTGCACGCAATGTTGATGGTGAACAGATCAAAACACTGACAGAATCCATGGATGGCAGGCTTTTGAGTGTCCTTGCAAAGAAAGGTGGCTATATTGGTCGCTGATTTGTTTTTGTTTTGTTTTTGAATGTCAGAAATGTATATTTGTGAATGTGGAGATGTTATATTGGTTTCACTGGTAAAAATAAATAATTGAAATGGGTATATATTTGTTTTTTGTTAAGTTGCCTAATAATTATGCACAGTAATAGTCACCTGCACACACAGATATCCCCTAAAATAGCTAAAACTAAACACAAACTAAAAACTACTTCCGAAAACATTCAGCTTTGATATTAATGTGTTTTTTGGGTTCATTGAGAACATGGTTGTTGTTCAATAGTAAAATTATTCCTCAAAAATACAACTTGCCTAATAATTCTGCACTCCCTGTATGAGAGTAAGAAAGAAAAGTATATCTTTGTGTCCACCTTTCTCTGTTAATGCCCTACCTGGCCCCCTGGCAAAAGCTTTGCTAGATCCGCCCCTGCACAGTTACCAGCTGTCAGCTAAATAAAAAAAGGAGCTTGGTGTTTATTTCTCTCAGAAACAGTTCATAACTTCCCTTCAACTCATTCATGTCACCTAAAAAAAAGGTAAACCTGTTTCTCCATCACCAGTTCAGCTCTGATGATTCAGTAAGGTCATCTCCTGGTTTCGACCAGCCGCTTCTACAGCTGTGGCTCCAGCAAACATCAGCTGATACTAGAAATTAAAATCAAATGAATTCTAACAACAGCTGATCAAGCTTAAACGTGCTGCTGTTGTTTAGCGCGATAAACAAACAAGAGAGAAAAGCCGATCATTGATCAGTTTCATGACTGAAGTTTGAACAGGCGAGAGAATGACAGGGGAGGCTGTCATAAAGTTCAACATCAGTAACTTAGCGCGCACACAGCTGTATAGAAACTCCATCGTGCTAGCTACCACGCAGTACGAGTTATTATAACTGATTGTAAAAAGTCAGCACAACGAAAATAAACTACACCTAAACTCGGTTTATATCTGACCCAAATAGAGTGCAGGTCATAACTTCTTACCTGAAATTCAGTTCACCTCACGCTCCGACCGGCAGCCGCCTGCTTCTCCTGCCTTCGGTTTCCCTGATCCACGATCTACCACCGGTCGATCGGCGGTCGCCTCGCCGCCTCGTTCCCCGCATGTTCTTTCTGACACACACCGGTGGATAGCTGCCCTCGGTTGTAGCTCCGCGTCAGCGACTACCAAACAACTCAGTTATTTTTTCCACATCGACCAGCATCTGGACAATCCACCGCCTTTCACTGTTTGTACCGTTACTAAAAAAAAACCCTCATCGGCTCATAAAAACGAAAAATAAGTCCAGCTATGACCCTGAGTCAAAAAGACAGCCAGCTCGGGTTAGCTAGCTACCTGTCTAGCTCTTTGCAGGCACCGAAAACATCAGAGCTAATATGGGATGTCTTGGTAACACGAGCAGATATTTGAAGTTTACATCTGGCCAATCCACCACCTTTCACTGTTTATACCGTTACTAAAATGAATAAATAAATAAATCATCGGTCCATATAAACGAAAAATAAGTCCAGCTAAAACACATACTGTCGGCGAGCGACCGGGTGCTGACACGAGTTTCACCCGCCTCAATATAAGCCAAGCCTGGGTGCTTTTTCACGAAGGGTCGCTAGCGGTGCTAGCTAACTATGCTAGCGGCACTAGCTAGCTAGCCGGCTATCAGCAACACATAAGAGAACTGCTGCTAAATAAACTACACCTAAACTCGGTTTATATCTGACCCAAATAGAGTGCAGGTCATAACTTCTTACCTGAAATTCAGTTCACCTCACGCTCCTGCCTTCGCTTTCCCTGATCCACGATTGACCTCCGCGTTAGCAAACACCGGTCGATCGGCGGTCGCGGCATGTCCTTTCTGTCATACACCGGTGGATAGCTGCCCACTGTTGTAGCTCCGCGTTATAGCACCACCAAACAACTCAGTTATTTTTTCCACATCCAGCTGTAACTCCGATTCTGTGCGAGCATTTGCGAGAGACCAGGGAGGTGAAACGACAGAGAGAGTCCCTCGCTATCCATTTGCAGCCAAGTGCGGCAGCTAGCTAGGTAGCCAGCTAGGTAGCCGGCTAGCTGTCAGGCAGGACCGACGTAGTCAGAGCACTGTCGCTAAATATGGGATGTCTTGATAAAACAAGCAGATATTTGAAGTTTACACACCTACATTCTCGCCTGAAAATATCTTAAAAGCTTATTTTGTGACCTAGAAACACGAATAAAAGACATATAAAACGAAGTGGTGGCCGCCATTGTTCACTCTGTAGAGGCGTGCTATGAATTGTGGGATATGGAGTTTTCAACACAAGGATAAAATCTTTTCGGCTGTACTACTCCCGGTATACCACTAGAGAGAGCCAAGACACCACAAATGAAGTCTGTTTCTATGGTGCCAAAAGCAGAATCTTTCTCAGGAGCCTAGAAATTGGCCTAAATTTGCACTAAAATCTAAATATTTCAAAAAATAAAAGTTATAAACACCAAAGTCACACCATACTAGCCCAGCGCCAGCCGCACAAAATGATGTAACATATGTACCCCTATTGTCAAAACTGTTTGGCAGAGGAGCGCGGGAAAATTTTCACTAAAATATTAATATTTAAAAAACTATAATATTCATAAACACCAAAAGTCATAGCACACCATTCCAGATCCAGCCGCACAAAATGAGGTAACATATATGAAGCTTGTCCAAAAACTGCGGGTCGAGATACACTGCAAAATTTCAGGCGGAAAAAGGAAAATAATAATAATAATAATAAGAATAATAAATCCGACGAATAGTAATATGTGTGCCTCTTGTCATAGGCACACATAATAAATCCGACGAATAGTAATATGTGTGCCTCTTGTCATAGGCACACATAATAATAATAATAATAACTAGAAAGCGAAAATTTCAGAAGAAATTTTATGTGTGCCTATGCCGCTGCTATTCAGTGTAGTTTGCCATTCATACAGCTACAGAGAGCAAAACTCAGAAGAGCAGCCATTCTCCACCATGAACTATGGTAAAAACAAACACCGCCCACGCTTCACAGATGACAGCTTACAGTTTTGTGTAAAGATGAAGTTACTTCGTACAGCGCCGATTTGCAGACGCTGTGCACACAGGTTCATGAGCAGAAGTCCCATTGTACCACGGCAGATCCGACAACGTTACATGAACACGCTTTGAAGCATTACGTTATGGACCACTTTTCACACATGGTTGGTGTACCCAAACAGCCGGCTGTAGCTTTTCAACTCACAGCCCGACACACACCCAAAAACAGCGAGAGAGCACAGACTACGCCGAGAGGCGTGATTGCAGGTGCCGCTCAGGTGGGTCCACCTCCCCTGCAGCGCACTGCAGACACGCCCCGCCACACACATCAAACACGTAAAATAATATTTATGCACTTTTGCATTCACTTTTGTTTTTTGTTATTTTTACACAGTGTTCTGAATGATGAACAATGGTCTACAGCCAATCTTGTGTATTATTATACAAACTTGGTTGTAGATTCAGATAACTATTTAATAAAAGCTAAATTTTATATGAGAGTAAGAAAGAAAAGTATTCTTTGTGTCCACCTTTCTCTGTTAATGCCCTACCTGGCCCCCTGGCAAAAGCTTTGCTAGATCCGCCCCTGCACAGTTACCAGCTGTCAGCTACACAAAAAAAGGAGCTTGGTGTATTTGTCTGTCAGAAACAGTTCATAACTTCCCTTCAACTCATTCATGTCACCTAAGGGTAAACCTGTTTCTCCATCACCAGTTCAGCTCTGATGATTCAGTAAGGACATCTCCTGATTTCATCTTCATGCTCCAGCAAACATCAGCTGATACTAGAAATTAAAATCAAAAGAATTCTAACAACAGCTGATCAAGCTTAAACGTGCTGCTGTTGTTTAGCGCGATAAACAAACAAGAGAGAAAAGCCGATCATTGATCAGTTTCATGACTGAAGTTTGAACAGGCGAGAGAATGACAGGGGAGGCTGTCATAAAGTTCAACATCGGTAACATCGGTAACTTAGCGCACACAGCTGTATACAAACTCCGTAGTGCTAGCTAGCACGCAGTACGAGTTATTGTAAGTGATTGAAAAAGTCAGCACAACGAAAATAAACTACACCTAAACTCGGTTTATATCTGACCCAAATAGAGTGCAGGTCATAACTTCTTACCTGAAATTCAGTTCACCTCACGCTCCTGCCTTCGCTTTCCCTGATCCACGATTGACCTCCGCGTTAGCAAACACCGGTCGATCGGCGGTAGCCTCACCGCCTTGTATGTCTCGTTCGCGGCATGTCCTTTCTGTCACACACCGGTGGATAGCTGCCCTCTGTTGTAGCTCCACCACCAAACAACTCAGTTATTTTTTCCACATCGACCAGCATCATCGGCCCATATAAACGAAAAATAAGTCCAGCTAAGACACAGACCCTTGCGAGCGATCGGGCGATTAAACAAATTTTAGCCACCTCACTATCAGCCAAGCCTGGGTGGTTTTTCACGAAGGGTCGCTAGCCGCGCTAGCTAGCTAAGCTAGCGGCGCTAGCTAGCTAGCCAGCCGGCTATCAGCAACACGTAAGAGAACTGTTGCTAAATAAACTACACCTAAACTCGGTTTATATCTGACCCAAATAGAGTGCAGGTCATAACTTCTTACCTGAAATTCAGTTCACCTCACGCTCCTGCCTTCGCTTTCCCTCCACGATTGACCTCCGCGTTAGCAAACACCGGACGATCGGCGGTAGCCTCACCGCCTTGTATGTCTCGTTCGCGGCATGTCCTTTCTGTCACACACCGGTGGATAGCTGCCCTCTGTTGTAGCTCCACCACCAAACAACTCAGTTATTTTTTCCACATCGACCAGCATCATCGGCCCATATAAACGAAAAATAAGTCCAGCTAAGACACAGACCCTTGCCGAGCGATGGGCGATTAAACAAATTTTAGCCACCTCACTATCAGCCAAGCCTGGGTGGTTTTTCACGAAGGGCGCTTAGCTAGCTAAGCTAGCGCGCTAGCTAGCTAGCCGGCTATCAGCAAC
>NW_020327435.1:0-16353 GCF_001858045.2 Oreochromis niloticus | reverse complement strand
CTCAAACATTTTCTACAACAGGTCAGTGCTAATAAAGTGTGAAAAATCAAAACTTTTAATGTCCTTTCAGGTTAAAAACATTAAATACAAAGTAATTCTTGTAATCAGAAGCAACAGAAAACCTCATCATGTTTTACATGTGATGTTTTACATGTAAATATTGACATGTTACAATAACAGAGGTGCAGAATGTTTGTGATTAAAATTAAATGTCCTAAAATATTACACTAAAAAGTCCTTTCATTGTACCCGTTGCTAGGAATATTTATGTATTTTGCAATGTCCTTTTTGGCAACATTTCTATTTAATTGTAAAATCATTATATTCACTAAATAAGTAATAAACTAATTAGACACACTGGCTGTAATTTACCTAACAATGTCCACTCACACCTCTGGTTCTCTTCGTTTTTATTATTGCTTAACTGTTAAAGCTATTACTTATACCGAGTGAGGCAAAGTACTTCTACAGTGTTCTGACTTTAATATAATACATCAGCAGAATTTGAGAGACAATATGAATCAATACCTGTGCAGCTCTTAAGTGTTTGAGCCACCACTTATACGGACTCTCCTAAAACACTTTCATTGTTTTGTCTGCTACTTAAATCCACAAACATAAGGACAAAATGAACACCTGGATAAAGACATCTGACATTTAACTGTTTGAATTCAATAAGCCATATGAAATTTAAATCATACATAAATGGGCTACTAAACTTCAGGGACATTTTCAGGGACAGTCAGAGGCCCTGTGTGGGGGCTTTGCTGCTACAGGTCACAATCTTGTTTTTGCCAATCAGTAAATGGAAACGTATCACAAAAAGTCAAACTACTGTATGTAAGTCGTCAAATGTGCTACACAATGCCAGGTTCATACTGCTTCAGTTACAATCACTGTTAACTTACCAGCAAAGGCAAAACCAAAGATCTCGTTCACTCTGTGTAACAAAAGACAAAGCACAAAAATACAGAATGAGACAACTCAAATCAGCATCAGAGTCAATACTGCATCACTCTGTGTAGTCCAAAAGATTCAGTACACTTCTTTGTTTACCACAGCAACAAACAACTCACCTCTTTTTTCTACACCTTATTAAATATTACTGTCTTCATTAAGGTAAAATGTGGTTTCATCCATTTGTAATAAGCCACACAAGTTTCTCAGTTATGTGATAGCTCTATTAGTTTGGTGCTATTAGATAACACAGTAGATTTCATAAGCAGTGATTTGCTACACCTAGCACTGCACACTTTATCAAATTCTGACATCACAATTTCAAAGCATGAACAATCATAAATGAAAGCTTGGATGATATTTTTGTAGGCTTCAACATTTGAGTTGGTCTGCATTCAAATTCTGCTTCCTAAAAATATTACCTGCACACAGTATCATTTAATATGCTGTTGTTTTAAATATCTACATATCATATTTATAATATTAATGGTGCACTGCTGCATTTTATTTATTTGAAGGTGGCCTTTTTAGATTTCATTAATTTTTCACAAAGTGAGAAGTTAAACAGAGCTGCAGGTGTAGGTTTTTTTTAAAAAAACAACCTGTACAAACAAGTGTTTGTTAAACAGTTCTTAAAATTTAACTAAAAACTAAAATTGATTAATTAAAAAAACTTCTTCTGTTAGAAATGTCATTATTCTTATATTATGTGTTTTATCCTCACTCTATTGCTCCCTTCTGTTAATTAACCCACAACACAGACACACCGGCACAGGCACGTGACTCTTTTCTCCCGGCTTTCAGTCAGAGGCGGTAAAATGGCTCCTTTGAAGTTGCCGACCCTGCTGCTCCAGCAGCTAATCAGTGGTTCTAAAATGGCGGCTCATTACCTTACAACCTATAGAATGAGGCCGTTTTAACTGACTGATTTGTGAAGAGGAGAACTAACTTCAGCTTCCCTAAGAGACTCAGAAACACTAACACACTGAATGAACCAAATACAACACAATAACTGTATTAAACAATCAAATGAACCATATTAATTTCACACTAGGCCTATAGGAGCTAGGCTAGGCGTTAGCGCTTAGGGCATACCAAACACTCCTTTTAAATACTAAAATTACAACGTTTCACTAAAAAAGCAGCCATTGTGTTACTTTAACATGACTTATACTTCGACTGGCTTCATAACTCACTAACAACAACTCGGTAAATCACTCAAACAGCTTATAGACATTTTATTTCAGAGAAGAGAGACAGAGAAGCAGGCTTACCGGCAGGGATGGAGCAGAGACTGGGCGGAGATTAAGGAGTCAGCCAGAGACATAAAAAAGAGGCATTCACGGGTAGTGGGAAACTTTGCCATTACACAAAATTGGCATTGAAAACGTGAAAAATATATGTAAATTTAAATATTATTATACTAGATTTTTTTTGCAACAAAAAACAACATGCAGAAATTTAATTCTATAAGTTCATTAAATGTTTCAAACAGGATTCTGTGAATTTGAAATAATGGTTAAAAGACATAAATAAACATAAGGTCAGTATGTTAAAATGTACTGTATTATACATAGATAGATAGATTTATGTAACTGACTGCAGTAATAAGAACAGTCTTCAGGACAGTAGGAGCTGCAGAGGCTCATCTCACTGCTCTGCAGGACTCAAGAGGTTCAGGAGGTCCTTTAACCCCACTGCCATGAGACTTTTTAACAGTGACCCCTGAGTGTTCAATGCACATTTATTTCTTTTTTTCTAAAACATAATGGTTGTAATCATATAAATTCCCCCTTGTGGGACTAATAAAGGTATATCAAATATCAAATTGATGAATATGAATTAGTGGTCTGTGATAGTGTATTAATTTGTAGGGAAAAAAACATGTTGCCCAAGGTGTAATTGAACCCACGACCTTTGGGTTGCAGACCTGTGTCATTACCAACTGCGCCACTGGGAAAGAGAGCGAGCGCCTGGAAACAGGGTGATGAGCAGTCAGAATTAGATTGCGGTGAGAGGCGAAAAACGCTGTTTTTTGGAGTTACAAAACGTCGTGTAACTCAAAAACTAGGTGGACTAGAAGCATAATTCTTGTACTGGGTGAATCAGCGGACTTTCGTGTACTTTGGCTGTGATTTGCATTGCTCTTTGTACATCTGTCGCTGAGATATGACGAGAGAAGAAAAGGCAGACCTCAGATATGATTGGCTGGCTGGGAAGCCGTGCAGGCCCTGATATGTAAATTTTATATGTATCAGTCCTCACAGAGGATTGGCTGCCTGGGGACCTGGCAGAAATATATACAAATAGTATGATTAAGCATAAATACTACATTTAGTAGAAATACTATGTTTTAGCACAAATACGATAAAATGGCAGAAATACTATAATTAAGCAGAAATACTATATTTGGCAGAAACACTATATTTAGTACAAATCTTATGAAATAGCAGAAATAGTATGATTTAGCAGAAATGCTGTATTTGGCACAAATCTCATAAAATAGCAGAAATAGTATGATTTAGCAGAAATACTGTATTTAGCACAAATACTGAAAAGCAGCAGAAATGCTATGATTTAGCACAACAGTAATAACTTATAGAAAAATTGGAAAAGCAAAATGGACAGCTGGAAAAATCCTGAACATGCTAAGGGTCCCTCAAATCTAATTGTTAATTGAAAAAAAAAAATCAGCAAAAAAAGTATAACAGTCACACAATCACAAATATGGGCACATATGGAAACACACATGCACAGAGAGACACACACAGGACCAAATTCAGTCAACCAGTTTAAATATATTGAATTTAAATGATATAATAAGATGCTCCCATCAAAAGGCTCTCTCTCGCTCTCTCTCTCTCTCTCTCACACACACACACACAGCCTAAAGGGAACAGTATTTGTGCCATGGAGTGTTAACAAGAATCTGAGGTCCATATTACAAAAGCTGCTAAAATCATAAAAGTTTGCAGAATTGTAATAAATGATGAACATGAATTAGTGGTCTGTGATAGTGTATTAATTTGTAGGGAAAAAAACATGTTGCCCAAGGTGTAATTGAACCCACAACCTTTGGGTTGCAGACCTGTGTCATTACCAACTGCGCCACTGGGAAAGAGAGCGAAGGCCTGGAAAACAGGGTGATGAGCAGTCAGAATCAGATTGCGGTGAGAGGCGAAAAACCCGTTTTTTGCAGTTACAAAACGTCATGTAACTCAAAAACTAGGTGGACTAGAAGCATAATTCTTGTACTGGGTGAATCAGCGGACTTTGGTGTACTTTGACTGTGATTTGCATTGCTCTTTGTACATCTGTCGCTGAGATATGACGAGAGAAGAAAGGGCAGACGCCAGATATGATTGGCTGGCTGGGAAGCCGTGCAGGCCCTGATATGTATTTGTATGTATCAGTCCTCACAGAGGATTAGCTGCCTGGGGACCTGGCAGAAATATATAGAAATAGTATGATTAAGCATAAATACTACATTTTTTAGAAAAACTATATTAAGCACAAATCCTATAAAAAGCAGAAATACTATATTAAGCAATATAAATATCCTCTAAAAATCCTATAAAAAGCAGTAAAACTGTACTATGATTTGGTAGAAAAACCCTAATTAAATCAAAAATACTAAATTTAGCAGAAATAGCAGAAACACTATATTTAGCACAAATCTTATGAAATAGCAGAAAGAGTATGATTTTGCAGAAATGCTGTATTTAGCACAAATACTGAAAAGCAGCAGAAATGCTATGACTCAACACAATAGTAATAACTTAAATAGAAAAATTGGAAAAGCAAAATGGACAGCTGAAAGAATCCTGAACATGCTAAGGGTCCCTCAAATGTAATTGTTAAATGAAAAAATCAGCAAAAAAAAGTATAACAGTGACACAATCACAAATATGGACACATATGGAAACACGCATGCACAGAGAGACACACACAGGATCAAATTCAGTCAACCAGTCTAAATATATTGAATTTAAATCATATAATAAGATGCTCCCATAAAAACTCTCTCTCGCTCTCTCTCTCTCTCTCTGTCACACACACACACACACACACACACACACACACACACACACACACAGGGAGAGAGAAGTAAGTTTCTAGCTCAGTCAAGCAGCCTGGGAGCTGCTGAATTTGAATCCACCAATCAGAGAGCCTGTGCACTTTTTCCCGCCAAAACAGGTGCATGCAGCACAGAGAGACACAGGATTTCTGCAGTCTATTTCTCATAATGACGACTCCCCTCAAACAAATGACCATAATTTCCCAACTATAGGGGCTAGAACGGTCATTCTTACACCGTTTTGTTCAGAAGAGATGGGGGAATCTTAAAGTGTTGACAATGTATCATTAAAATATGAATTATTAAAGATATTTGACTTCTAATGCACCATAACTGAGTAGAGCAAAGCAAAAACTGCCTTGACTTGCCCTCAAACAACGCTTTCTAACTCTAAATCTATTTGGAGTATCAATATCATTTTTTCACCGTAAGAGACAGCAGGCTTTGGTGAACAATCATGGAAATTTTCAGGTCTCTGTGGAAATCCAACAAAAAGTTATGACGAGAGAAAAAAGTGGTTCATTTCCAGAGTTTGAAATCTGAAGAAATCTGAGCGAAGGACGAATTTCCTACGCTCAAACAAGTGTAACTCATCTCAGAACGGTAATAGGTGAGAAAAAAATTCTTGAATTGTGAGCGTCAGGAGTGTCTGAAGATATACTGGGACAAGCCTCATGTTTTAACTTCGCTTCGTTAAGGAGATATGACGATTCGAATATGCCTCTCATTACAGAAATCAAGCGGTGATTTTGAACAAACTCTCCATTGACTTTCTATGGAGAGTTTTCAGACTTTGTGTTGCTCTGAGGAGATTTGCCAAAATTCTATAAGTCTCACAACAATGATGGTGACATTTTCGGAAAGCCAGCAAAAATACCTACGTTTTGATGTATAATTTGTGGAAGTTGAGTGAAAATTGAGCAAGTAGCAAGAAGTTGTTCGGACATGAAGAGAAGACTGCGAAACCTACAGTGGCACACTGGAAGCCAAGTGCATAGCAACCATAACAACGCATGTATTTTGTGAAAAATCACAATTTTCCAACTCAAAACTTTAAGAGGCATAAAAATAAAACGGTAAAAGATTTGAAAAATCTGATTTATTCCTGAATAGCCCAATAATTTGAGAACATTTTAAAGTTTGAATGGTTGTTCTACGTGAAAGTAGGAAAAAGTAGTTAAGTTTCAAAAACAAGCAAAATTTAGCAGAATTGCAGAAGTTTCCCATTCATTTCAATGGGACAAATTAAAGGAAAAAAGTGTAATATTTTAAAAAGTATAACAGTAATAAACACCAAAAGATATAGCGATCATTAGCAGAAATAGCAGAATAGTTTAAATTTGAACGGTGAAAATCGGCTGAAAATTGTGGAAGTAGTTATGCCAAAGTGAAAAGTGACGGAAAGTACTAAGAATAATAATAATAACTAAAAAAATAAAGAGAAACAGAACTCAATAGTGTGGATGCTAAGCATCCACACAACTAGAAAAATTTGCATTTCCTGCGAAAATGCAGTGTGGATGCTGGAACGCTGAAGCTGTCAGCTGAAACTAGCTGAAAAAGCTGAAAAGTTGCAGAAATTGTAAAAACTTTGCAGAAGCAAAGGAACGTTGCTAAAATGTAGTAACTTAGCAGAACTGCAATATCTTAGAGGAAACATAATACTTGGCAGAAATACAATAGCATAGCAGAACTTAGCAGAAATATTGTAACTTACCAGAAACACGATAACTTCCCAAAAATACAAGAATTTAGGAGAAATAGTATAAGATAACAGAAAGAATATATTTAGCCAAACATTCTTAAACATTACAGAAATACTACTCTATAGCAGAAATGATATATTAGAAAGAAAATATAATATAGTAGAAATACTATGATTTAGCAGAAATCCTACAATATAGCTCAATAACAATGATTTAGAACAGATACTATGATTGAGCAGAATAGTAATAACTTAAGTGAAAATATTGGAAAGGTAAAATGACAAGCTGAATAAAAAGGAACATGGTTAAGTTTGCTCAAAACTAATTTTTGTTCACCTGTGAAAAAATAAAATAAAAATACATTTAGAAATACAAATAAGAACAGCCAACAGATACACACAAAATTAAATATGGATACACAAATCAACAAATACACACAAAATCAAATATGGATACACAAATGTACAGAGAGAGACACACACACAGGGTCTATGCCAGTCAACCAGTCTGAATATATTATATTTTTATCCAACAATGAGATGCTGCCCTAAAAAGGGCTTTGTGTGTGTCTTTCTCTCTCTCTCTCTCTCTCTCTCTCTCTCTCTCACACACACACACACACACACACACACACACACACACACTCAGGCTCACACACACACACACACATAGCATCAGCAAGTGAACAGGGGCTGTTAACAGCATGTTTCTAGGTCAGTCAAACAGCTGTGAGATTCTCAATTTGAATCCACCAATCAGAGGGGCTGTGTGCTTTTTCCTGCCAAAACTGGTGCACCAAGTGCAGGCTTTTACAGCACAGAGAGAGACAGGATTTTTGCAGTCTATTTCTCATAGTGAGGACTCCCCTCAAACAAACAGCCATAAATTCCTAACCGTAGGGGCTAAAACGGTCATTCTTAGACCGTTGTGTTCAGAAGACATGGGAGAATCTTGAAATGTTGACCATTTAAAATAAAAATATGAAATATCATAGATATATGACATAGATGATTGGTTGTCTTAGAAGCCATGATTGCCCCAATATGCAAATTTGAATGTGCAAGGCCTAAGATATGATTGGCTGGCTGGGAAGCCATGAAGGCAACAATATGCAAATTTGAATGTGCAAGCCCTCGGATATGATTGGTTGTCTTAGAAGCCATATAAAAAGCAGTAAAACTGTACTATGATTTGGTAGAAAAACTATAATTAATCAAAAATACTATATTTGGCAGAAATACTATTTTGTAGCAGAAACACTATATTTAGCACAAATCTGATGAAATAGAAGAAATAGTATGATTTAGCAGAAATGCTGTATTTAGCACAAATACTGGAAAGCAGCAGAAATGCTATGACTTAGCACAATAGTAATAACCTAAATAGAAAAATTGGAAAAGCAAAATGGACAGCTGAAAAAATCCTGAACATGCTAAGGGTCCCTCAAATGTAATTGTTAAATGAAAAAAAAAACAGCAAAAAAAAGTATAACAGTCACACAACCACAAATATGTACACATATGGTAACACACATGCACAGACAGACACACACAGGATCAAATTCAGTCAACCAGTCTAACTATATTGAATTTAAATCTTACAATGAGATCATCCCATAAAAAGGCTTTCTCTGTCTCTCTCTCTCTCTGTCACACACACACACACACACACACACACACACACACACACACACAAGATCCAATTCAGTCAACCAGTCTAAATATATTGAATTTAAATCTTACAATGAGATCATCCCATAAAAGCCTTTCTCTCTCTCTCTCTCTCTCTCTGTCACACACACACACACACACACACACACACACACACACACACACACACACAAGATCCAATTCAGTCAACCAGTCTAAATATATTGATTTTGAATCTTACAATGAGATCATCCCATAAAAAGGCTTTCTCTTCTCTCTCTCTCTCTCTGTCACACACACACACACACACACACACACACACAAGATCCAATTCAGTCAACCAGTCTAAATATATTGATTTGAATCTTACAATGAGATCATCCCATAAAAGCTTTCTCTCTCTCTCTCTCTCTCTCTTCCACCACACACACACACACACACACACACACACACACAAGATCCAATTCAGTCAACCAGTCTAAATATATTGAATTTAAATCTTACAATGAGATCATCCCATAACAAGCCTTTCTCTCTCTCTCTCTCTCTCTCTGTCACACACACACACACACACACACACACACACACACACACACAAGATCAATTCAGTCAACCAGTCTAAATATATTGAATTTAAATCTTACAATGAGATCATCCCATAACAAGCCTTTCTCTCTCTCTCTCTCTCTTCACACACACACACACACACACACACACACACACACACACACACACACACAGGGAGAGAGAAGTAAGTTTCTAGCTCAGTCAAGCAGCCTGGGAGCTGCTGAATTTGAATCCACCAATCAGAGAGGCTGTGCACTTTTTCCCGCCAAAACAGGTGCAGCCGTTTTACACACACAGAGCACAGAGACAGGATTTCTGCAGTGAATTTCTCATAGTGAGGATTCCTCTCAAACAAATGGCCATAATTTCCTAACCGTAGGGGCTAGAACGGTCATTCTTACACCGTTTTGTTCAGAAGAGATCAGGGAATCTTAAAGTGTTGACAATTTATCATTAAAATATGAATTATTAAAGATATTTGACTTCTAATGCACCATAACTGAGTAGAGCAAAGCAAAAACTGCCTTGACTTGCCCTCAAACAACGCTTTCTAACTCTAAATCTATTTGGAGTATCAATATCATTCTTTCACCGTAAGAGACAGCAGGCTTTGGTGAACAATCTTGGAAATTTTCAGGTCTCTGTTGATATCCATTAAAAAGATATGACGAGAGAAAAAAGTGGATCATTTCCAGAGTTTGAAATCTGAAGAAATCTGAGCGAAGGACGAATTTCCTACCCTCAAACAAGTCTAACTCATTTCAGAACGGTAATAGGTGAGAAAGAAATTCTTGAATTGTGAGTGTCAGGAGTGTCTGAAGATATACTGGGACAAGCCTCATGTTTTAACTTCGCTTCGTTAAGGAGATATGACGATTCGAATATGCCTCTCATTACAGAAATCAAGCTGTGATTTTGAACAAACTCTCCATTGACTTTCTATGGGGATTTTTGAGACTTTGTGTTGGTCTGAGGAGATTTGCCAAAATTCTATAAATCTCACAACAATGATGGTGACATTTTCTGAAAGCCAGCAAAAATACCTACGTTTTGATGTATAATTTGTGGAAGTTGAGTGAAAATTGAGCAAGTAGCAAGAAGTTGTTCGGACATGAAGAGAAGACTGCAAAACCTTCAGTGGCACACTGGAAGCCAAGTGCATAGCAACCATAACAACGCATGTATTTTCTGAAAAATCACAATTTTGCAACTCAAAACTTTAAGAGGATAAAATAAAACGGTAAAAGATTTGAAAAAGCTGATTTATTCCTGAATAGCCCAATAATTTGAGAACATTTTAAAGTTTGAATGGTTGTTCTACGTGAAAGTAGGAAAAAGTAGTTAAGTTTCAAAAACAAGCAAGTTTTAGCAGAATTGCGGAAGTTTCCCATTCATTTCAATGGGACAAATTAAAGGAAAAAAACTTAATATTTTAAAAAGTATAACAGTATAAAATACCAAAAGATATAGCGTAAATTAGCAGAAATAGCAGAATAGTTTAAAATTTGAACGGTGAAAATCGGCTGAAAATTGTGGAAGTAGTTAAGTGCAAAAAGTGTACGGAAGCAACTAGAATAATAATAATAATAACTAGAAAAATTTGCATTTCCTGCGAAAATGCAGTGTGGATGCTGTAACGCTGAAGCTGTCTGCTAAAATTAGCTGAAAAAGCTGAAAAATAGCAAAAAATTGTAATAACTTTGCAGAAGCATAAGAACTTAGCAAAAATGTAAATACTTAGCAGAACTACAATAATGTAAAGAAAACATAATACTTGGCAGAAATAAAATAACCTAGCAGAACTTAGCAGAAATATTGTAACTTAGCAGAAACATGATAACTTCTCAGAAATACAGGAATTTAGCAAACATGGTACAAGATTACAGAGATACTTTATTTAACCAAAAATACCTAAACATTGCAGAAATTCTGTGATTTAGGACAAATACTACAACATAGCAGAAATGCTGTGATTCAGCAAATATACTATGCTATGGCACAAAAAGAGTGAATTTGCTCAAATACTATGAGTTTGCTCAAATACTATGATTTAGCAATAATACTAAGATTTGGCAGAAATACTATGCTTTGGCACAAATACTATAATTAATTACAAGTACAATAACATAGCAGAACTATCAAGATTTGGCAGAAATACTATGTTTTAGTAGTAATATGATTTGGTAGAAATACTATAATTACGCAGAAATATTATATTACCTCAAATTCTATAAAATAGTGGAAATAGTATGATTTAGCACAAATACTGTATTTAGCACAAATACCGAAAAGTAGCAGAAGAACTATAATTTAGCAGAATAGTAATAACTTACACAATTACAAATATGGACACATATTGAAACACACATGCACAGAGGGGCACCCACACACAAGATCCAATTCAGTCAACCAGTCTAAATATATTGAATTTGAATCTTACAAAGAGATCATCCCATAAAAAGGCTTTCTCTCTCTCTCTCTCTCTCTCTCTGTCACACACACACACACACACACACACACACACACACAAGATCCAATTCAGTCAAACAGTCTAAATATATTGAAGTTGAATCTTACAATGAGATCATCCCATAAAAGGCTTTCTCTCTCTCTCTCTCTCTCTCTCTCTCTGTCACACACACACACACACACACACACACACAGGATCCAATTCAGTCAACCAGTCTAAATATATTGAATTTGAATCTTACAATGAGATCATCCCATAAAAAGGCTTTCTCTCTCTCTCTCTCTCTCTCTCCCTCTCTCTCTCTGTCACACACACACACACACACCACACACACAGGATCCAATTCAGTCAACCAGTCTAAATATATTGAATTTGAATCTTACAATGAGATCATCCCATAAAAGGCTTTCTCTCTCTCTCTCTCTCTCTGTCACACACACACACACACACACACACACACACAGAGGGAGAGAGAAGAAACTTTCTAGGTCAGTCAAGCAGCCTGGGAGCTGCTGAATTTGAATCCACCAATCAGAGAGGCTGTGTACTTTTTCCCGCCAAACAGGTGCAGCCGTTTTTACGTATTTGTGCCAAAATATAGTGTTTCTGCCATATTGTGGTACTACTACATTACAACATGAATACGGATTAAAGACGAAAGAAACTGGCACCAAATTCCTCCACTACAAACCAGTCTGATACCACTTCTTTGCAGTGTTCACGTTTACTAGGCACTACCCAAAAGGCGCCACAAGAGGGCACTCCAACACAACAGATGACCTATGTACACTGATGCACTTAGTAACAGTCAGCCTCCTTGAATTGGCAGAAATACTGTGATTTAGTAGTAATACTATGATGTTGCAGACATAGTATGTTTTTGCACTACTCATTTGTAGTGAAAAAAATAGCATATAAATTACAGGTCTGTGAAAGTGTATAAATTTGTAGTGAAAAAAATGTTGACCAAGGTGGATTGAACCCACGACTTTGAGCTGCAGAGCCGTGTCATTACTGATTGCGCACCTGGAAAGGGTGCAGGCGGCTGAAACACAAAGACATCAGCAATCAGAAGTAAAAGCGATTTCTGTTGAAAACACCTGAAAAAGCTGGGATTTGTGGTGAAAAGGGGTGAAAAAAATGAAAATTTTGTTGAAAAGGGGTGAAGAAGCTAAAGTATACCAAATCAAAGTATTTGTGCCAAAACATAGTATTTCTGCCATATTGTGGTATTTGTGCCACAAAAGTTACCACATTACAACTTGAATACGGATTAAAGATGAAAGAAACTGGCAACAAATTCCTCCACTACAAACCAGTCTGAAACCACTTCTTTGCAGCGTTCATGTTTACTAAGGCACTACCCAAAAGGCGCCACAAGAGGGCACTCCAACACAACAGATGACCTATGTACACTGATGCACTTAGTAACAGTCAGCCTCCTTGATTGGCAGAAATACTGTGATTTAGTAGTAATACTATAACATAACAGATATACTGTGATGTTGCAGACGTATGTTTTTGCACTACTCATTTGTAGTGAAAAAAATTAGCAATATAAATTACAGGTCTGTGAAAGTGTATAAATTTGTAGTGAAAAAAAATGTTGACCAAGGTGGGATTGAACCCACGACCTTTGAGCTGCAGAGCCGTGTCATTACTGATTGCGCCACCTGGAAAGAGGGCGGGCAGCTGAAAAACAAAGACATCAGCAATCAGAAATAAAAGAGATTTCTGTTGAAAACACCTGAAAAAGCTGGGATTTGTGCTGAAAAGGGGTGAAAAAACTCAATTCTGCTGAAACGGGGTGAAGAAGAGGTGTTGGACTGTTGAGAAGAGTTAAATAAGTTGAACAGATATGTTTGGGTACAGATACTATGATTTGGTAATAATACTGTGTTTTAGCACAACTCCTGAGATTTGATTGAAATAATATGATTTAGAAGAAATATTATGACTTTGTACAAATACAGTGTTTTGGCACAAATACCATGATATGGCAAAAATACTATGATTTAGCAGAAATACTATGATTGAGCAGAAGTACTAAGATGTAGTAAAAGTACTTTGATTTAACAGAAATGCAATTATGGAGGAGTAAGACTTTAAAATGGGAAAAATATTGATACACACACAGATACACAGAGCCTAAAGGGAACAGTATTTGTGCCATGGAGTGTTAAGAAGAATCTGAGGTCCATATTAGAAAAGCTGCTAAATCATAAAAGTTTGCAGAATTGTAATAAATGATGAATATGAATTACTTGTCTGTGATAGTGTATTAATTTCTAGGGAAAAAAAAAAATGTTGACCAAGGTGGAATTGAACCCGTGATCTTTAGGCTGCCGACCGGCGTCATTACCAACTGTGCCACTGGGAAACAGAGCAGCGGTTTGGAAAACGAGGAGATGAACTGTCAGATTTAGATCGTGGTGAGAGGCGTAAAACGCCGATTTTTGGAGTTACAAAACGTCATGTAACTCCAAAACTAGGTGGGATAGAAGCACAATTCTTGTACTGGGTGAATCAGCAGACTTTGCTGAACTTTCACTGCGATTTTCATTGCTCCTTTTACCTCCGTCACGGAGATATGATGAGAGAAGAAACGGCTTCATTTTCAGAGTTTGAAAAGTGAGAGGAGGACAGATTTCCACCCCTCAAACAAACGTAATTTATGGCTTAACAGTAAGATGACTGTAAAAACTGCTCTATGATTTACATGAAATACTTTGATTTAGAAAAAATTCTATAATCTAGCAAAAAGCACTACAGCATAGCAGAAGTTATATCACTGAGCAGATTTACTAGGATTTAGCACAAACACTATGATTTGGCTCAAAAATCTTTATTTTGCAGTTATATTATGATTTGGCAGAAATACTATGAGCAGTAATAATATAACAGTACATAATACTGTCATTTTGTGGAAATACAATGCTTTATCACAAATACCATGATATGGCAAAATACTATGATTCAGCAGAAATACTATGATTGAGCAGAAGTACTAAGATGTAGTAAAAGTACTTTGATTTAACAGAAATGCAATTATGGAGGAGTAATACTTTGAAATGGGAAAATATTGATACACACACAGATACACAGAGCCTAAAGGGAACAGTATTTGTGCCATGGAGTGTTAAGAAGAATCTGAGGTCCATATTAGAAAAGCTGCTAAAATCATAAAAGTTTGCAGAATTGTAATAAATGATGAATATGAATTACTTGTCTGTGATAGTGTATTAATTTCTAGGGGAAAAAAAAATGTTGACCAAGGTGGAATTGAACCCGTGATCTTTAGACTGCCGACCGGCGTCATTACCAACTGTGCCACTGGGAAACAGAGCAGCGGTTTGGAAAACGGGGAGATGAACTGTCAGATTTAGATCGCGGTGAGAGGCGTAAAACGCCGATTTTTGGAGTTACAGAACGTCATGTAACTCCAAAACTAGGTGGATAGAAGCACAATTCTTGTACTGGGTGAATCAGCAGACTTTGCTGAACTTTCACTGCGATTTTCATTGCTCCTTTTACCTCCGTCACGGAGATATGATGAGAGAAGAAACGGCTTCATTTTCAGAGTTTGAAAAGTGAGAGGAGGACAGATTTCCACCCTCAAACAAACGTAATTTATGGCTTAACAGTAAGATGACTGTAAAAACTGCTCTATGATTTACATGAATACTTTGATTTAGAAGAAATTCTATAATCTAGCAAAAAGCACTACAGCATAGCAGAAGTTATATCACTGAGCAGATTTACTAGGATTTAGCACAACACTATGATTTGGCTCAAAATCTTTATTTTGCAGTTATATTATGATTTGGCAGAAATACTATGAGCAGTAATAATATAACAGTACATAATACTGTTATTTTGTGGAAATACAATGCTTTATCACAAATACCATGATATGGCAAAAATACTATGATTCAGCAGAAATACTATGTTGAGCAGAAGTACTAAGATGTAGTAAAGTACTTTGATTTAGCACAAATACTATAATGGAGGAGTAAGACTTTAACATGGGAGAAATATTGATACACACACACATACACAGAGAGCAAAGTGTGCAGAGGCTGTTGAGAGTCTGGGCTTGGCATATCTAGGTCAGCTAAATTGGCTGCACCTGCTGTAATCAGCACTTACACAGACAGACACAGAGAGAGCTATGGGTTTTCTTCAGTGTATTTCTCACATTCAGGACTCCCTCGAACAAATGGCCATAATTTCCTAACCGTAGGGCTAGAATGCTCATTCTAACACCGTTTTGCTCAGAAGAGATGGGGGAATCTGCAGGTCTTCATAATTCAGCGATAAATATAAATTATTGAAGATATATGACTTGTAATACACTGTAACTGAGTTGAGGCAAAGCAAAACTGCCTTGACTTGCCCTCAAACAATGCTTTCTAACTCTAAATCTATTTGGAGTATCGATATCATTCTTTCAACGTAAGAACAGCAGGCTTTGGCGAACAGTCATGGAAATTTTCAGGTCTGTGTGGAAATCCATCAAAAAGATATGACGAGAGAAAAAGTGCTCATTTCCAGAGTTTGAAATCTGAAGACATCTGAGCGAGGGACGAATTTCCTACCTCAAACAAACCCAATTCATGGCCAAATGGTAATAGGTGAGAAGAAATTCTTGAATTGTGAGCGTCAGGAGTGTCTGAGATATACCGGGACAAGCCTCATGTCTTAACTTCGCTTCGTTAAGGAGATATGACGATTCGAATATGCCTCTCATTCAGAAATCAAGCGGTGATTTTGAACAAACTCTCTATTGACTTTCTATGGAGAGTTTTCAGACTTTGTGTTGGTCTGAGGAGATTTGCCAAAATTCTATAATCCCACACATGATAGTGAATTTTCTGAAAGCCAGCAAAATACCTACGTTTTGATGTATAATTGTGGAAGTTGAGT
>NW_020327434.1:0-23831 GCF_001858045.2 Oreochromis niloticus | reverse complement strand
GTGTGTGTGAGAGCTAAAATTTCAGTAGTGTGTGTGAGAGCATTTCAGTAGTGTGTGTGAGAGCGTTTCAGTAGTGTGTGTGAGAGCGTTTCAGTATGTGTGGAGAACGTTCAGTAGTGTGAGAGCTAAAATTTCAGTAGCGTGTGTAGAGCATTTCAGTAGTGTGTTGAGAGCGTTTCAGTAGTGTGTGTGAGAGCGTTTCAGTAGTGTGTGTGAGAGCTAAAATTTCAGTAGTGTGTGTGAGAGCATTTCAGTAGTGTGTGAGAGCGTTTCAGTAGTGTGTGAAGCGTTTCAGTAGTGTCTTGAGAGCGTTTCAGTAGTGTGTTTGGAGCGTTTCAGTGTGTGTGAGAGCATTTCAGTAGTGTGTTTGAAAGCATTTCAGTAGTGTGTGTGAGAGCATTCAGTAGTGTGTGAGAGTTTCAGTAGTGTGTGTGAGAGCATTTCAGTAGTGTGTTGAGAGTGTTTCAGTAGTGTGTGTGAGAGCGTTTCAGTAGTGTGTTGAGAGGTTCAGTATGTGTGTAAGCACAGTAGTGTGTGTGAGAGTAAAATTTCAGTAGTGTGTGTGAGAGCATTTCAGTAGTGTGTGTGAGAGCATTTCAGTAGTGTGTGTGAGAGGTAAAATATCAGTTGTGTGTGTGAGAGCATTTCAGTAGTGTTGTGAGAGCATTTCAGTAGTGTGTGAGAGAGCGTTTCAGTAGTGTGTGTGTGAGCGTTTCAGTATGTGTGTGAGAGGTAAAATTTCAGTAGTGTGTGTGAGAGCATTTCAGTAGTGTGTGTGAGAGCGTTTCAGTAATAATGTCCCTTACGGCACCTCATAGGAATTAATAAACATTAGACTGTGACACAGTCCTACATATCAAACTGAGAAAACAGTCTGTTTTGATGGTGGACTTGTTCTGTTTTCCTACAGAGCACCACGTCATCTTCTTATGTCAACATCTGCCAGTCTGTGTACAGGAATGAGGAAACCCGTTCATTTACTGAGATCAACAGCAGACTTTCCAGTGTAAGACTTCATAAATGTGAACATGAGCTGACTCTGGACAATCATGGACTGTAAAACAGAGGCAGGCCACCCTCTCTCCTCCTGCACTGTACGGCTCAACTCACATACAGCAAACTGCACTGATTCTACATATGTCACATTCCCATGATGCATCACAGGCTGTTTGATTGGATCTTTTTCATTGAGGATTTGTAATGTGGACAAACAGATGTTACTCTCACCTTTGACACTGAGAGTCACCGATTTCTGTAGCAGCATGTGTCCATCCTTGTTGTAGACGGTGCAGGTGTAGACTCCACTGTCAGTGAGGTGGAGGTCTTTCAGGGTCAGACTGAGGTCTCCATTTTTTATTTCTCGTTCTTCACTTCTGTGCGACTTTGTATGTAAGACTGGTTTTGGTCTCCCTGATAAACGTGGACTTTCTTGTCTTCATGTTTCCACTCCGCTGTGACGTCCTGAAGCTTGATATCAGTTGTAAATGGCAGCAGGAACTGAACCCCTTTAACTGTTTCCACCATCTGAACCTCAGGAACAATGAGAGGAGAATATGAGACAGACAGACAGATGTCAGTGAAGGTGATCCTCCATCATCTACAGTTATTATAGTTTGATACTTTCATTGTTTTTATTAGTGTTGGCCTTTTTTTTGAATTCAGTTTAGTTTCTGTCAGTTTCCAGAGTGGGTTTGCTCCTTTCACTTTTGTTTTGATTGTGTGTAAATGTTTAGTTTTTGTTTAACTTTTATTACGTGAACTCTTAGTTTTAGTCTCTAAATTCTGTTTTGTTACTTATAAATCTATACCTATTTTGGACGGGGACAAACAGCTGTAACACTCACCTCTGACACTGAGAGTCACTGATTTCCGTAGCAGCATGTGTCCATCCTTGTTGTAGACGGTGCAGGTGTAGACTCCACTGTCAGTGAGGTGGAGGTCTTTCAGGGTCAGACTGAGGTCTTTAGTGTTCAGTGGGTCTTTCTTCATCTCAGTGCGCTGTTTCTGATCTTGGCCCTTTAAGTGACACTGGTCTTTACCAATCTGATACTCATGGACCATCTTGTTTTTGTGTTTCCACTCCACTTTGACATCCTGGTGAAGCCTTCTTTGATTTTAAAGGGCAGCAGGACAAACTCTTCCCCTGTGTCACCTCCACCATCTCGCAGCTGGTACTCTAAAGAGAAACAGAGGAGAACATAGTCAGAGAGACAACATCCTTTACATCTAGATGACTCATTGTAGAGACGTCAGGTCTGAACTTCCTGGAGCCAGGAGATTTTCTGACTGAGGCCAGACCCACAAAATCAGACACTTCCTTTGATAGATCCAAATCTTGTATCGGTTAAAGGACTCAGTATAAGATTTGGGGACCGATGAGCTACTAGAAGATGATCTTCAAGTCCTCATCCCACAATGTGTGCACCATCAGACTCTTCTCTCTCATTACATGAGCCAGTAAAAATTTTGGCTTCTTCATAGTTGGAAATGCTTCCCTAATTTTGTGATTGTTAGTCTATCTTGTCATGGCCTTGAGCTGTTGACCTAGGGTTTTTAAGTCTTTTAGCAGTCATGTCATTTGTAAGTTTTTATTTAAATATTCTGTTTGTTCCCTTTGGCAAGGAGTTCAGCACTTAACCAACTACAAACCTTCAATACCACGTTGACTGAGGGCAATGCGGAGCTTGCGGAGGAGCTGAACCACTTCTTCGCACGCTTTGAGGTGAAGGACCAGAGGCAGCAGCAGCAAAAACATCGACAGCAGCAGCAGCCAAGCCTCATAGTGCAGGAATATGAGGTGAGGCGCACACTGAGGGCAGTGAACCCCAGAAAGGCGCCGGACCAGATGGGGTAACGCAAAGGTCCTAAAGAGTGTGCAGACCAGCTGGCGGGGTCTTCACTAAGATCTTCAACACTTCACTGTCCCAGTCCTGCATCCCGCCGTGCCTAAAGTCAGCCACAATTGTCCCACTGCCAAAGCGTACCAACATTAGCAGCTCAACGACTACCGACCAGTTGCTCTAACACTGTTATAATGAAGTGCTTTGAGAAACTGGTCCGACGCCACATCATGTCCTGCCTGCCACCCACACTTGACCCACTCCAGTTCGCATACAGAGCTACAGATCACTGAAGATGCCATTGCTACAACACTCCACACCACCATATCTCACCTGGAAGTGCAGGGCCGTTACGCCAGGCTGCTCTTTGTTGACTTTAGCTCTGCTTTCAATACGATACTCCCGGACAGACTAATAGTTAAACTGCTGGAAATCGGACTTCCTTCTACCACCTGCCGCTGGATCAGAGACTTCCTGTCAGACCGTGTACAGAGAGTTAGAGTGGGGCCTCATCTTTCCTCAGCCCTCAGCCTCAACACCGGCTCTCCACAAGGCTGTGTACTGAGTCCCCTACTGTACACTCTGTACACACATGACTGTGTTAGTACCCACCCAGACAACGCAGTCATCAAGTTTGCAGATGATACCACCGTAGTGGGGCTCATCTCAGGGGGAGATGAGACGGCGTACAGAGCTGAAGTTCAGAGGCTGTCAGATTGGTGTGTAGATAACAACCTGGACCTCAATACCACCAAGACAAAAGAACTGGTAGTTGACTTCAGAAGGAGGAAGTCCGAGCTGCAGCCTGTCAGCATCAACGGGGAGTGCGTGGAAAGGGTCTCCAGTTTCAAGTTTCTGGGTGTGCACATAGACACAGACCTCCAATGGAGCTCTAACACCTCTGCGTCTTAAAGAAGGCCCAACAGCGTCTCCACTTTCTGAGAATCCTCAGAAAAATGGACCTGAAGAAGGAGCTGCTGACCGTCTTCTACCGCTGCTCCATTGAAAGTGTGCTGACATATTGCATCGGTGTGTGGTTCTCCAACTGCACCACAAAACACAGAAAGGCACTCCAGAGGGTCATCAATATGGCCCAAAAAATCATTGGACATCCTCTTCCCTCCCTGAAGGACCTGTACAGCACTCGCTGTCTCAAGAGGGCACGCAGCATCCTACGAGACTGTACACGCCCAGGACACCGGGTGTTTAAGCTGCTGCCGTCTGGCAGGAGGTTCAGGCTGCTGAGGTCCCGAACAAACAGACTCAAGGACAGCTTTTACAACAGGGCAATAGCCCTAATCAATGCAAATAGCTGACCTGATTGGCTACCTGCCTGGACTTTTTTTTAGGGGGAGGTAACAATGTTTAAAACAATAACAATAATAATATTTATATTTATAACAAGGTGCAATAATAATTAATGTGCAATAATAACAGTGTGCAATACACATAACACTTATTCTTCTTTTTATTTCTAAGTTAATATACTGTGTTGTGTTGTTTGTGTTGCGTTGTGATGTGTCATATCGTGTCGTGTTGTGTTATATGTAGTACCGACGTAGGACAGTTTTTCCAATTTCATTGTACTACTGTACTATGTATGACTGTGCAATGACAATAAAGAATTATCTTATCTTATCTTATCTTATCTTTTCTTATCTTATCTTATCTTATTTGTGTTTTTAGTGTTTATGTTTTATAATTGTACTTTTCTTAAGTGTTTTTAGTCTACTTCTTAGTTCTGGGTTGTATTAGAGTTAGTTTTTCTCTCAGTGTTTCTTGTTCCATTTTTTGTGTGTCTGCATTTCCATGTTTAGTTATCACTTCTCACGTCCTGCTTTATTGGATAGTTATTCATCCCTTGCTCTTTACTGTGAGTTTTACTTCCCTCATCTTATTATCTCTTTAGTACATCTGTGTCTCATTTTCCCAACTGTCTCTACTCCCCTGATTACCCTTCTCTGTGTGTATATATACTGCTGATTTCTCTCAGTCCTGGTCAAAACATCAACTCTACTTCTCAGTGAATTTTCTTCATGTACTTCTGCTGTATTTCTTCTATTTCTTTCAGCCCAGTGTATTTCCAAGTTCCATGTTCCGCTAGTTATGGTTTTCAATTTTCTTTTAGACGTTATATGTTCCCTATTTGACTTTCCTCTAAAACAGCCTAACAAAGATTCAAATCCTCTCTTCATTTAGAGCTCTCTGGTTATTTGTGCCATAACTTCAACATTAAATATAAAACAAGCTCAAACTGAAAGAGCACAAAGAGCTATCAATTTAAAATATATTGGAATTTATGAGGTGCCGTAAGGGACATTATTACTGAAACGCTCTCACACACAAACTACTGAAATTTTACCTCTCACACACACTACTGAAAAACCAAGGCATTTCAGTTGAACAGGAAGGCGTTTCAGTTGAACAGGAAGGTATTTCAGTTAAACAGGAAGGCGTTTCAGTTGAACAGGAAGGCGTTTCAGTTGAACAGGAAGGTATTTCAGTTAAACAGGAAGGCGTTTCAGTTGAACAGGAAGGCGTTTCAGTGGAACAGGAAGGCATTTCAGTTGAACAGGAAGGCGTTTCAGTTGAACAGGAAGGTATTTCAGTTAAACAGGAAGGCGTTTCAGTTGAACAGGAAGGTATTTCAGTTAAACAGGAAGGCGTTTCAGTTGAGCAGGAAGGCGTTTCAGTTGAACAGGAAGGTATTTCAGTTAAACAGGAAGGTATTTCAGTTAAACAGGAAGGCATTTCAGTTGAACAGGAAGGCGTTTCAGTTGAACAGGAAGGTATTTCAGTTAAACAGGAAGGCGTTTCAGTTGAACAGGAAGGTATTTCAGTTAAACAGGAAGGTATTTCAGTTGAACAGGAAGGCGTTTCAGTTGAACAGGAAGGCGTTTCAGTTGAACAGGAAGGTATTTCAGTTAAACAGGAAGGCGTTTCAGTTGAACAGGAAGGCGTTTCAGTTGAACAGGAAGGTATTTCAGTTAAACAGGAAGGTATTTCAGTTAAACAGGAAGGCGTTTCAGTTAAACAGGAAGGCATTTCAGTTGAACAGGAAGGCGTTTCAGTTGAACAGGAAGGTATTTCAGTTAAACAGGAAGGCGTTTCAGTTAAACAGGAAGGTATTTTAGTTAAACAGGAAGGTATTTCAGTTAAACAGGAAGGCGTTTCAGTTGAACAGGAAGGTATTTCAGTTAAACAGGAAGGCGTTTCAGTTGAACAGGAAGGTATTTCAGTTGAACAGGAAGGTATTTCAGTTAAACAGGAAGGTATTTCAGTTAAACAGGAAGGCGTTTCAGTTAAACAGGAAGGCGTTTCATTTGAAGAGGAAGTTGTTTCTTGACAAGAAAACTGAAGGAAAAAGTGGTAGATTTCAAACAAACCACTACACAGATGTCTACTCAGCAACTTGCTAGTAGCCTAAGTGAAGCAGCTGCATTACTTAACAATATATAAGCCTCAGCATAAGTCAAAATTTAGAATAGCAGACGGGCATTATCCTGGTTATTTTTTTTATGTGCTTTTTGTCTTTTTTAGCAATGAAAAAATATCTTAAAATCATTAATAAAACCAGGGAGAGAAGGCTTAGCGTTCCTCCATTTAGCACAATGGATATGATATTTACTCAAATGTATGATGATGACACCCAATGCTAGATGATCCATATAAAAAAAATTTATGATGTAATCCAAATAGTGGCACATCATTAATATTTAGGGAAATCCAATTTTTTTAAGTTGCACCATATCCATTGTGTGATAGGGCATAGAAAAAAAGATGTTCTAGGGTTTCATTTTCATCAGTACAAAAAGAACATTGATCCACCTCAAAACCAAATCTCTTTTTTAGTAATTCTGCCACAGGATTAATTTTGTTTATTACTTTAAGTGTGTTTCTTCAACTTTAGGTAGAATAGGCTATTTCATAAACTTCTAGTATTGTGGCGAGCTCAGTCACGGAGGAGACAAAGGTTTCTTTGGGAGCACCCGTTTATTTACAACCGGCCCAGAACACTGCCGCTACCTTCCTCCTCAGCGCGGCAACAACATAAAACAACAAAAAAAGGCGCTCTCTCACCGGAAACACAGTCGCTGAGAGAGCGCGTCACTCGTGACCATAACAACATGACAACAAACACATAACTGTAATAACCGAACAAACCCCGAACAGCCCTGGCCCGCTACAGTATGCTTTATCCAGTATATGAAATAACTCAATTAGAACCATGCAATGTAACCATTTGTTTTAACTATGAAATATTTGTCTTTGAAGAAACTACTAATAAATCTATTATTGCATTTTTATCAAACAGCTGACATTGCCCTAGCAATAATTTGGGAGCACAGATGGGAACTTATTGTATATCATAACATTTTTAATCAAATGAAGCAGAGGCAGTGGGACCAGTTCACAAAATTTGTTATATTCTCTTTGAGAACAGTTTAGACAATATTTTTCTGAGATGTTTCAATGTAATGGGTTTTATTCCTCCACAAAAATTTGAAAATAACTGTGTTAGCCTTATTAATGTTTTTAGAGGAGATATATAGAGAGTGACAAGGATAAATCAATTTGGAGATGCCTTCAGCTTTAGATAGGATGTTTCTGCCAATAATAGCGAGGTCTCTGGTTAACCACTGGCTAAGTGATTTCTTCATCTCCATGATACAGTTAGAAATATTAGTGTCTTCTCTGCTAATTGGTTTTTTTAGATATTATCAGCCCTATATATTTAACTTTAGGTTCAACTCTAACCAAAGCTATTGAAGAGTCAGAGCTTGTATGAATCGGGAGTAGTTCACATTTTTGATACTGAGAGATAAACGAGAAGCATTAGAGAAAATTTAGTTTTCTCGACCACGTATATCTCTTTAAAAAAAATAGATGTATCATCTGCGAATTGACTTATTTTGAAGTCTTTATTAAAAATTGATATTCCTTGTATGTCGTTAGAATTTTTGATTAATAGTGTTAACAACTGAGTTGCCAATATAAAAAGCTTAGGGGAAACAGGACATACTTGCCGAATTCCCTCTTGCACCTCGAATCCATTCCTTGATTCAAGGAAGCTAAAATATTGTTAAGTAATGTGGCTGCTTCACTTAAGCTACAAGCACAGCCGTCCCCAACCCCCAGGTCCTGGACCAGTACCGGTCTGTGATTCATTTGGTACCGGGTCACAAGAGTTGAGGCTTGAGTTTGAAATGTATTGTTTTCAGGGTATTTATCGGTTTTTTTTTTTTTGTTTTTGTTTTTTTTTTAATATCGTTTATATTGTTAACTCTGTTTCTTGGGTCTTTTCCCGTGTGTTATAATTAAATCTTCTTTTTTTGGAAGCGGTACTGGTTTTATTTTATTGTATTTATCCAAGACAACTTAAAGGCCGGTCCGTGAAATTACTGTCGGCCATAAATGGTACGTGGCGCAAAAAGGTTGGGGACCGCTGTACTAGCAGGTTGTTGAGTAGACATCCTTGTAGTGTTTTGCAATATATCACTTTTTCCATCAGTTTCCTTGTCAGGAAAAACTTCCTGTTCAGCGGAAATGCCTCTGGTTTCAGTGAAGTGCGTGAGTGCATTTCAGTAGTGTGTGTGAGAGCGTTTCAGTAGTGTGTGTGAGAGTGTTTCAGTAGTGTGTGTGAGTGCGTTTCAGTAGTGTGTGTGAGTGCGTTTCAGTAGTGTGTGTGAGAGCATTTCAGTAGTGTGTGTGAGTGCGTTTCAGTAGTGTGTGTGAGAGCATTTCAGTAGTGTGTTTGAGAGCGTTTCAGTAATAATGTCCCTTATGGCACCTCATAGGAATTAATAAACATTAGACTGTGACACAGTCCTACATATCAAACTGAGAAAACAGTCTGCTCTGATGGTGGACTTGTTCTGTTTTCCTACAGAGCACCACGTCATCTTCTTATATCAACATCTGCCAGTCTGTGTACAGGGAATGAGGAAACCCCGTTCATTTACTGAGATCAACAGCAGACTTTCCAGTGTAAGACTTTATAAATATGTGAACATGAGCTGATTCTGGATCAGCTTCTATACAATCATGGACTGTAAAACAGAGGCAGGAGCCACCCTCTCTCTCCTGCACTGTACGGCTCAACTCACATACAGCAAACCTGCACTGATTCTACATATGTCACATTCCCATGATGCATCACAGGCTGTTTGATTGGATCTTTTTCATTGAGGATTTGTAATGTGGACAAACAGATGTTACTCTCACCTTTGACACTGAGAGTCACTGATTTCTGTAGCAGCATGTGTCCATCCTTGTTGTAGACGGTGCAGGTGTAGACTCCACTGTCAGTGAGGTGGAGGTCTTTCAGGGTCAGACTGAGGTCTCCAGTTGTCAGTGGGTCTTTCTTCATCTCTGCTTGTCCTTGTGGAACTTTCCTGTCTTCATGTTTCCACTCCGCTGTGACGTCCTGAAGCTTGATATCAGTTGTAAATGGCAGCAGGACAGACTGAACCCCTTTAACTGTTTCCACCATCTGAACCTCAGGAACTGAGAGGAGAATATGAGACAGACAGACAGATGTCAGTGAAGGTGATCCTCCATCATCTACAGTTATTATAGTTTGATACTTTCATTGTTTTTATTTAGTGTTGGCCTTTTCTTTTGAATTCAGTTTAGTTTCTGTCAGTTTCCAGAGTGGGTTTGCTCCTTTCACTTTTGTTTTGATTGTGTGTAAATGTTTAGTTTTTGTTTAACTTTTATTATGTGAACTCTTAGTTTTAGTCTCTAAATTCTGTTTTGTTACTTATAAATCTATACCTATTTTGGACGGTGGACAAACAGCTGTAACACTCACCTCTGACACTGAGAGTCACTGATTTCTGTAGCAGCATGTGTCCATCCTTGTTGTAGACGGTGCAGGTGTAGACTCCACTGTCAGTGAGGTGGAGGTCTTTCAGGGTCAGACTGAGGTCTTTAGTGTTCAGTGGGTCTTTCTTCATCTCAGTGCGCTGTTTCTGATCTTGGCCCTTTAAGTGACACTGGTCTTTACCAATCTGATACTCATGGACCATCTTGTTTTTGTGTTTCCACTCCACTTTGACATCCTGGGTGAAGCCTTCTTTGATTTTAAAGGGCAGCAGGACAAACTCCTTCCCCTGTGTCACCTCCACCATCTCCAGCTGGTACTCTAAAGAGAAAACAGAGGAGAACATAGTCAGAGAGACAACATCCTTTACATCTAGATGACTCATTGTAGAGACGTCAGGTCTGAACTTCCTGGAGCCAGGAGATTTTCTGACTGAGGCCAGACCCACAAAATCAGACACTTCCTTTGATAGATCCAAATCTTGTACCGGTTAAAGGACTCAGTATAATATTTGGGGACCGATGAGCTACTAGAAGATGGATCTTCAAAGTCCTCATCCCCACAATGTTGTGGACCATCAGACTCTTCTCTCTCATTACATGAGCCAGTAAAAATTTTGGCTTCTTCATTAGTTGGAAATGCTTCCCTAATTTTGTGATTGTTAGTCTATCTTTGTCATGGCCTTGAGCTGTTTGACCTAGGGTTTTAAAGTCTTTTAGCAGTGAGTCTGAACATCAAACAATGGTTTTATGAACATTTTATGACTTTATTTGTGGGTTTAATAATTTAGGTATGGTAAAACTTAAGCTTATAATGTGTTAGACTTAGAAATGGTGCATTAATTTTCATTCCTTTTACACACACATAGATTATGATTAGAATATGTCCCTGGGTCAGAGAGTCCTGAACATGATATTTTAAACCAAATTTGAATCACTAGAAGAACAATGGATAACAATATTAGATTATCAAGGCTAGGGAGAGAGGTGTTTTGGTTTTCTGTCTCTTGCAGAGAAAGGAACAGACACCAGACGAGGACACGGAGATATGAGGACCCTTCACAGCAGAGACAGACGTAGGGACTCCCGAGACAGCAACTGGGGTCAAGTGTCATGGCGTTTGGGCTCCTTGAGAAGATGGATCCCATAAACACAGCAATAACCATGAAGGGGTTGGCGAAAATCTAGGAACACCAGACCAACGAGGTTCGAGAGGCTCTTGGCAAAAGGGGGACACGGCGGTGACCCCAAATACACAGATCTTTGTTTGAAATTGGGGCAGAATAATCCCCTGATCTGTGCAACGACTAAAGGATGGTCTAACCCCGGAGGTCGAAGAAAGAAGCTGAGAATCACCTAACTGGAAGACACTGGTAGCTGCAGCAATAAATAAAGGTTAAAAGCCCCTCGGACAGGGGTTCTAGTCTGAGTACATTTGAGGGTATAAGGTAGCACCAAGATGGGGGTGGGAAACTGGAGCACCAAAATAAAGCTGTGGGGAAACTGGAGAGTGATGGGAGTGTCATCTGTAACTACTGTTATTGTTGTAATCATAGTTTTTCTTGCATTTGACCTGCGCAAACACAGAGGTCATTCTACATATGGTCCACCCAAAAAGGGGGACAGAGGGTCTCAGGACCAAGAAGAACTGGACCTTGCAATGCTGGAGTGTATGTTATAAGTGATCTCTTTTTAAGAGATCAAAAGGGGGAATTGTGAGATTATTCGGTTATCATATGTTACCTTATATCTGTAATCAAAGTAGTTGAATTATCATACTGCTGTAGATCATATTATACCCCTTAATATAGAGTGTGTGATCAGTATGTAGTTTTAGTTTGCATTATACTTCTGACTTAAAAGAGTCTGAAAATCATTAGATCTATTGGATTGACCTGTATTACTCGACACTGTTGAATGTGTTACACTGTTTCTTGACATTTCATACTGCTGAATCATGAAGAGAATGTTGGGTGCAGAAGACCTTGTGCCGATAATAGAAGAGACAGACCACATTCCATACCCCCACCTTACAGAGAGCAGAAAGACAGGGAGCCGAGGTCATAACTTAAGAGAGAAAGAATGTGAATGTTTAGGCTTTTACGACTAGGTGGGGGCCACTAGAGGCTATAAGAAGCTGAGTAACCCGTCACCATTTTGAGACTTGCTGTGACCCTCTGCAGGCAGGTCTCCCCATCATGATGGTTCTTATGCTCTTAAGTGTTGAATTGTATGGAAATAAAATATTGTTGATTGAGCATTTATACACCGAGTATTGTCCTTCCTTCAGCCCAAAGATTAAAAGAATTGGGAGATTTTAACAGCAGTCATGTCATTTCTAAAGTTTTCATTTAAATATTCTGTTTGGTTCTTCATTTGTGTGTTTTTAGTGTTTATGTTTTATAATTGTACTTTTCTTAAGTGTTTTTAGTCTACTTCTTAGTTCTGGGTTGTATTAGAGTTTAGTTTTTCTCTCAGTGTTTCTTGTTCCATTTTTTGTGTGACGTTTGTTTGTGTGTCTGCATTTCCATGTTTAGTTATCACTTCTCACTTCCTGCTTTATTGCATAGTTATTCATCCCTTGCTCTTTACTGTGAGTTTTACTTCCCTCATCTTATTATCTGTTCTTTTTACATCTGTGTCTCATTTTCCCAACTGTCTCTACTCCCCTGATTACCCTTCTCTGTGTGTATATATAGTGCTGACGTCATCTTCTTATATCAACATCTGCCAGTCTGTGTACAGGGAATGAGGAAGCCCCGTTCATTTACTGAGATCAAGAGCAGACTTTCCAGTGTAAGACTTCATAAATATGTGAACATGAGCTGACTCTGGAACAGCTTCTATACAATCATGGACTGTAAAACAGAGGCAGGAGCCACCCTCTCTCTCCTGCACTGTACGGCTCAACTCACATACAGCAAACCTGCACTGATTCTACATATGTCACATTCCCATGATGCATCACAGGCTGTTTGATTGGATCTTTTTCATTGAGGATTTGTAATGTGGACAAACAGATGTTACTCTCACCTTTGACACTGAGAGTCACTGATTTCCGTAGCAGCATGTGTCCATCCTTGTTGTAGATGGTGCAGGTGTAGACTCCACTGTCAGTGAGGTGGAGGTCTTTCAGGGTCAGACTGAGGTCTTTAGTGTTCAGTGGGTCTTTCTTCATCTCAGTGCGCTCATGCCCACAATGTTGTGCACCATCAGACTCTTCTCTCTCATTACATGAGCCAGTAAAAATTTTGGCTTCTTCATTAGTTGGAAATGCTTCCCTAATTTTGTGATTGTTAGTCTATCTTTGTCATGGCCTTGAGCTGTTTGACCTAGGGTTTTTAAGTCTTTTAGCAGTCATGTCATTTGTAAAGTTTTTATTTAAATATTCTGTTTGGTTCTTCATTTGTGTGTTTTAGTGTTTATGTTTTATAATTGTACTTTTCTTAAGTGTTTTTAGTCTACTTCTTAGTTCTGGGTTGTATTAGAGTTTAGTTTTTCTCTCAGTGTTTCTTGTTCCATTTTTTGTGTGTCTGCATTTCCATGTTTAGTTATCACTTCTCACTTCCTGCTTTATTGGATAGTTATTCATCCCTTGCTCTTTACTGTGAGTTTTACTTCCCTCATCTTATTATCTGTTCTTTTACATCTGTGTCTCATTTTCCCAACTGTCTCTACTCCCCTGATTACCCTTCTCTGTGTGTATATATAGTGCTGATTTCTCTCAGTCCTGGTCAAAACATCAACTCTACTTCTCAGTGAATTTTCTTCATGTACTTCTGCTGTATTTCTTCTATTTCTTTCAGCCCAGTGTATTTCCAAGTTCCATGTTCCGCTAGTTATGGTTTTCAGTTTTCTTTTAGACGTTATATGTTCCCCTATTTGACTTTCCTCTAAAACAGCCTAACAAAGATTCAAATCCTCTCTTCATTTAGAGCTCTCTGGTTATTTGTGCCATAACTTCAACATTAAATATAAAACAAGCTCAAACTGAAAGAGCACAAAGAGCTATCAATTTAAAATATATTGGAATTCATGAGGTGCCGTAAGGGACATTATCACTGAAACGCTCTCACACACACACTACTGAAATTTTACCTCTCACACACACTACTGAAACACTCTCACACACACTACTGAAAAACCAAGGCATTTCAGTTGAACAGGAAGGCATTTCAGTTAAACAGGAAGGCGTTTCAGTTGAACAGGAAGGTATTTCAGTTAAACAGGAAGGCGTTTTAATTGAACAGGAAGGCATTTCAGTTAAACAGGAAGGCGTTTCAGTTGAACAGGAAGGCGTTTCAGTGGAACAGGAAGGCGTTTCAGTTAAACAGGAAGGTGTTTCAGTTAAACAGGAAGGCGTTTCAGTTAAACAGGAAGGCATTTCAGTTAAACAGGAAGGCGTTTCAGTTAAACAGGAAGGCGTTTCAGTTAAACAGGAAGGCATTTCAGTTAAACAGGAAGGCGTTTCATTTGAACAGGAAGTTGTTTCTTGACAAGAAAACTGAAGGAAAAAGTGGTAGATTTCAAACAAACCACTACACAGATGTCTACTCAGCAACCTGCTAGTAGCCTAAGTGAAGCAGCTGCATTACTTAACAATATATAAGCCTCAGCATAAGTCAAAATTTAGAATAGCAGACGGGCATTATCCTGGTTATTTTTTTATGTGCTTTTTGTCTTTTTTAGCAAAGAAAGAATATCTTAATATCATTAATAAAACCAGGGAGAGAAGGCTTAGCCTTCCTCCATTTAGCACAATGGATATGATATTTACTCAAAAGTATGATGATGACACCCAATGCTAGATGATCCATATAAAAAAATTTATGATGTAATTCAAATAGTGGCACATCATTAATATTTAGGGAAATCCAATTTTTTTAAGTTGCACCATATCCATTGTGTGATAGGGCATAGAAAAAAAGATGTTCTAGGGTTTCATTTTCATCAGTACAAAAAGAACATTGATCCACCTCAAAACCAAATCTCTTTTTTAGTAATTCTGCCACAGGATTTATTTTGTTTATTACTTTAAGTGTGTTTCTTCAACTTTAGGTAGAATAGGCTATTTCATAAATTTTTAGTATTGTGGCGAGCTCAGTCACGGAGGAGACAAAGGTTTCTTTGGGAGCACCCGTTTATTTACAACCGGCCCAGAACACTGCCGCTACCTCCCTCCTCAGCGTGGCAACAACATAAACAACAAAAAAAGGCGCTCTCTCACCGGAAACACAGTCGCCGAGAGAGCGCGTCACTCGTGACCATAACAACATGACAACAAACACATAACTGTAATAACCGAACAAACCCCGAACAGCCCTGGCCCGCTACATAGCCCCCACCTAAGGGGTCAGTCGTCCCCGACAGCCCCATTACGCCACACAAAGTCCTGTAAGTGTCCGGGTGCCTTCTTCTGGCGCACCGGCTGGTCTCGACCGGCGGGGGAAAAGTCACTCGGATCAGAACCTGGGGTGTCACCAGCATCCCCTGCCCCGGCGTCTGCCGGAGCGAGCGGTCGGTACGGTGAAAGCCTGTCCGGTGCAACACCACCATGCGCCCCGGGCCCGGCATGTGGATACGGTACACCACTTCCGTCAGCTGCTCCACGACCTCCGCCGGCCCTTGCCAGTGACTGCACAGTTTGGGGGACACTCCTCTCTTGCGAACCGGGCAGTACACCCAAACCTTGTCGCCAGGCACAAAAGCCTCCCCCCGGCACTTGGTGTCGTAGGCTCTTTTCTGTCGTACTCCGGCGCTGGCTTGGGCCTGGCTGGTGTAGTCGTGAACCACCTGCAGCCGCTCCCTCAGCCTCCTGTAGTAGTCCATCTCTGGCCCACCGTCAACCTCCGGCTCAGGGGGGGGGCCCAAACACCAGATCCACAGGCGTCCGGAGCTCCCGCCCAAACATCAAAGCGGAAGGCTTGCACTGGCTGGACTCCTGAACCGCAGTCCGATATGACCAAAGGACCAGGTGTGCGGTTAAAATGCTCAACCAAAGCCGTCGCTTCGCGGGTGGAGCGGTGTGGTTCTTGTCTTCTCCACCCCCAGCCGCCGGCAAATCTCCCCAAAGACCTTCGATTTGAAGTTGCGCCCCTGGTCACTGTGGAGCTCAGCCGGGACCCCACAACGGGCGAACATCTCCTCCACCAGCCTCTCTGCCGTCGACGTCGCACTCTGATCCGGCACCGCGTAGGCCTCCGGCCACTTATGATGGAAGTGGCCGGAGGCAGGCCACTACCTGCCAGTAGCCGCTGCGTAGGTCGAGGGAGCTGAACCAGCTGGAGCCGGTAACGTAATCCAGGGCCTCGTCGATTCGTGGAAGCGGGTACGAGTCCTTCTTGGTGACTGCATTGAGACGGCGAAAATTCACGCAGAACCTCGGGCTGCCATCCTTCTTCCCCACCAGGACCACGGGTGCCGCCCATGGGCTGTTGGACGGCTCGATCACCCCAGCCGCAGCCATCTCACGGATCTTTTCCTCTGCCACCTGCCGTTTGGAGAGGGGCAGCCGGTGTGGGCGCAGACGGATGGGTTGAGCAGAGCCGGTGTCGATGGTGTGCTGGACCAGCCCCGTCTGCCTGCAGTCTTTGTCACTGGCGGCAAAGATGTCCACATTCTCGTCCAGGAGGCACCTCAACCGCTGGCGCTGGTCAACGTTGAGACCTACGCTGCTGCGCTGCCACAGGTCACCAACAGCCTCGGTTGTCTCGGTCGAGGGAGATTTGTCGGGCTGAGAGGCCGGGGCTGAGGTGAGCAGAGATGACCCGGAGACACCGGCACCCGAAATCTGCTGAGCGGCAGCCGCCCGACGCCTGTCTCGTCTGGCTCGGGTTCCCTCCGCTCCCTGCTTTGACCGCACTGGAGGGCAAGAGTCTCTGTGCCAAGAGTGATAGCCCGCTTTGCGGTGTCGACACAGGCCCCCCAGCGGGTCAGCAGATCAAGGCCGATGATGCACTGGTCTTGAATGTCAGCAAGCCAGAAGTCGTGCACCAGCTCCAGATCCATCACTCGGACCCGCAACGGTTTCTTGCCCCGCATATCAGCCCTCTCACCCGTCACCGTCATCAGCTGGATGTCGGTGGGCGACCAACCCTTCACCAATGGCCGGACGTTCCAGGGAGCACGCCAGGTCGTATCAGGAAATGGTGGACCCCGTGTCCACCAGGGCCTGGCATGGCAGGTCCTCAACACAGCAGCTCAGGTAGAGTCCCTTGAGGTGCCCAACTCGGCCCACCACGGTGCCCACCTTGGAGGGGGCAGGAAGCTGGAGCGGTGGTCCCTCACTACACCGCTCCCTCCCCGTTTCCCTGAGGCTGCGTAGTCCTGGTCTTCGGGCAGGTGCTGGGCAGTCACGCGCCACGTGGCCAGGCTCATCGCACCGGTAGCAGCGGTCGGTCGGTCGACGGGACGCCTCCGGAGCACCGAGGGTTGCAGCTTGCATATCTCGGCGACCTCCCCTCCCCGTCGCAGTCTGCGACTCTGATTTGGGGCAGTTTGGGGGGGCACCTGCTGGTTAGGTTGCGAGGTGAACACCAGCTTGGCCCTCTCAGCCTCAAGGAGCGCCTCACGGAGAGTTTGAGGCATGGCCAGGCAGACGTGTTGACGTAGTCGCTCTGGAAAAAGTCCTTGCAGAAAAGCATGCAGGCTAAGCTCCTCACGGGCTGCTGCTGGGAACTCCGGGTAGCTACGACGAGCATGCAGCAACACGTCCGCTGCAAAGGTGCCCAGGCTCTCCCCGGCCGACAGCTCCGATTGGTCAGCTGCTCTCTGCTCTGATCAGTGGAGTGCCGCTGCCCGAATCGCCTCTCGGTGCTATGGTGAGGGTCTGGAGCTCATGCTGCTCTGACGGGGCTAGGTCAAGGAGTACCTGCAGTGCATCTCCTTCCAATGCTAGCGCTAAGTGTGTAGCAGCCTCTTCGTCGCGCCAGCCATTATGCCTCGCGGCTAGCCGTACTTGTGAGAGGTAGGGCTCTAGCGGGTTAGCCCATTGTATTTTGGTACCTTAGCTGGCGTTGCAGGCGTCACTGCTCGCTGTCGGGGGCTCGGTGTGTCGGTCGACAGAGGCAGCCCATGAAGCATTGCCCTAGCGTCTGTCGCGACGGGCCGCCGCCGCGGTGCGCTCGCGCCGTCGGGACCCGTCGGGGGACTTACATGACCGCTCGCTTCCTCTCTCCTCGATCGCCAGCTTCCAAGCAGGGATGCTCTCCTCGACAGCTTGCTCCAGCCTCCGAATGTCTCTCTCCATTATGGCGAGGGTGAGCAATCCCACTTCTGACACCAATGTGGCGAGCTCAGTCACGGAGGAGACAAAGGTTTCTTTGGGAGCACCCGTTTATTACAAGCGGCCCAGAACACTGCCGCTACCTCCCTCCTCAGCGCGGCAACAACATAAAACAACAAAAAAAGGCGCTCTCTCACCGGAAACACAGTCGCCGAGAGAGCGCGTCACTCGTGACCATAACAACATGACAACAAACACATAACTGTAATAACCGAACAAACCCCGAACAGCCCTGGCCCGCTACAGTATGCTTTATCCAGTATATGAAATAACTAAATTAGAACCATGCAATGTAACCATTCTGTTGTAACTATGAAATATTTTGTCTTTGAAGAAACTACTAATAAATCTATTATTGCATTTTTATCAAACAGCTGACATTGCCCTAGCAATAAATTTGGGAGCACAGATGGGAACTTATTGTATATCATAACATTTTTAATCAAATGAAGCAGAGGCAGTGGACCAGTTCACAAAATTTGTTATATTCTCTTTGAGAACAGTTTAGACAATATTTTTCTGAGATGTTTCAATGTAGTGGTTTTATTCCTCCACAAAAATTTGAAATAACTGTGTTAGCCTTATTAATGTTTTTAGAGGAGATATATAGAGAGTGACAAGGATAAATCAATTCGGAGATGCCTTCAGCTTTAGATAGGATGTTTCTGCCAATAATAGCGAGGTCTCTGGTTAACCACTGGCTAAGTGATTTCTTCATCTCCATGATACAGTTAGAAATATTAGTGTCTTCTCTGCTAATTGGTTTTTTTTAGATATTATCAGCCCTATATATTTAACTTTAGGTTCAACTCTAACCAAAGCTATTGAAGAGTCAGAGCTTGTATGAATCGGAGTAGTTCACATTTTTGATACTGAGAGATAAACGAGAAGCATTAGAGAAAATTTAGTTTTCTCGACCACGTATTTCTCTTTAAAAAAATAGATGTATCATCTGCGAATTGACTTATTTTGAAGTCTTTATTAAAAATTGATATTCCTTGTATGTCGTTAGAATTTTTGATTAATAGTGTTAACAACTGAGTTGCCAATATAAAAAGCTTAGGGGAAACAGGACATACTTGCCGAATTCCCTCTTGCACCTTGAATCCATTCCTTGATTCAAGGAAGCTAAAATATTGTTAAGTAATGTGGCTGCTTCACTTAAGCTACAAGCACAGCCGTCCCCAACCCCCAGGTCCTGGACCAGTACCGGTCTGTGATTCATTTGGTACCGGGTCACAAGAGTTGAGGCTTGAGTTTGAAATTTATTGTTTCAGGGTATTTATCTTTTTTTTTTTTTTTTTTTTTAATATCGTTCATATTGTTAACTCTGTTTCTTGGGTCTTTTCCCGTGTGTTATAATTAAATCTTCTTTTTGGAAGCGGTACTGGTTTATTTATTGTATTTATCCAAGACAACTTAAAAGCCGGTCCGTGAAATTACTGTCGGCCATAAATGGTACATGGCGCAAAAAAGGTTGGGGACCGCTGTACTAGCAGGTTGTTGAGTAGACATCCTTGTAGTGTTTTGCAATATACCACTTTTCCATCAGTTTCCTTGTCAGGAAACAACTTCCTGTTCAGCGGAAATGCCTCTGGTTTCAGTGGAGTTCGTGAGTGCATTTCAGTAGTGTGTGTGAGAGCATTTCAGTAGTGTGTGTGAGAGCTAAAATTTCAGTAGTGTGTGTGAGAGCGTTTCAGTAGTGTGTGTGAGAGCGTTTCAGTAGTGTGTGTGAGAGCTAAAATTTCAGTAGTGTGTGTGAGAGCGTTTCAGTAGTGTGTGTGAGAGCATTTCAGTAGTGTGTGTGAGAGTGTTTCAGTGTGTGTGTGAGAGGTAAAATTTCAGTAGTGTGAGAGCATTCAGTAGTGTGTGTGAGAGCGTTTCTGTGAGTGTGTGAGAGGTAAAATTTCAGTAGTGTGTGTGAGAGCTAAAATTCAGTAGTGTGTGTGAGAGCATTCAGTAGTGTGTTTGAGAGCGTTTCAGTAGTGTGTGTGAGAGCTAAAATTTCAGTAGTGTGTGTGAGAGCATTTCAGTAGTGTGTGTGAGAGCGTTTCATTAGTGTGTGTGAGAGCTTTTCAGTAGTGTGTTTGAGAGCGTTTCAGTAATGTGTTGAGAGCGTTTCAGTAGTGTGTGTGAGAGGGTTTCATTAGTGTGTGTGAGAGCGTTTCAGTAGTGTGTTTGAGAGCGTTTCAGTAATGTGTTTGAGAGCGTTTCAGTAGTGTGTGTGAGAGGGTTTCAGTAGTGTGTGTGAGAGCGTTTCAGTAGTGTGTGTGAGAGCGTTTCAGTAGTGTGTGTGAGAGCTAAAATTTCAGTAGTGTGTGTGAGAGCGTTTCAGTAGTGTGTGTGAGAGCGTTTCAGTAGTGTGTGTGAGAGCTAAAATTTCAGTAGTGTGTGTGAGAGCGTTTCAGTAATGTGTGTGAGAGCGTTCAGTAGTGTGTGTGAGAGCATTTCAGTAGTGTGTGTGAGAGCTAAAATTTCAGTAGTGTGTGTGAGAGCGTTTCAGTAGTGTGTTGAGAGCGTTTCAGTAGTGTGTGTGAGAGCTAAAATTTCAGTAGTGTGTGTGAGAGCGTTTCAGTAGTGTGTGTGAGAGCGTTTCAGTAGTGTGTGTGAGAGCGTTTCAGTTGTGTGTGTGAGAGCTAAAATTTCAGTAGTGTGTGTGAGAGCATTTCAGTAGTGTGTGTGAGAGCGTTCAGTAGTGTGTGTGAGAGCGTTTCAGTAGTGTGTGTGAGAACGTTTCAGTAGTGTGTGTGAGAGCTAAAATTTCAGTAGCGTGTGTGAGAGCATTTCAGTAGTGTGTTTGAGAGCGTTCAGTAGTGTGTGTGAGAGCGTTTCAGTAGTGTGTGTGAGAGCTAAAATTTCAGTAGTGTGTGTGAGAGCATTTCAGTAGTGTGTGTGAGAGCGTTTCAGTAGTGTGTGTGAGAGCGTTTCAGTAGTGTCTTTGAGAGCGTTTCAGTAGTGTGTTTGTGAGCGTTTCAGTAGTGTGTGTGAGAGCGTTTCAGTAGTGTGTTTGAAAGCATTTCAGTAGTGTGTGTGAGAGCATTTCAGTAGTGTGTGTGAGAACGTTCAGTAGTGTGTGTGAGAGCATTTCAGTAGTGTGTTTGAGAGTGTTTCAGTAGTGTGTGTGAGAGCGTTTCAGTAGTGTGTTTGAGAGTGTTTCAGTAGTGTGTGTGAGAGCATTTCAGTAGTGTGTGTGAGAGGTAAAATTTCAGTAGTGTTGTGAGAGCATTTCAGTAGTGTGTGTGAGAGCATTTCAGTAGTGTGTGTGAGAGGTAAAATATCAGTTGTGTGTGTGAGAGCATTTCAGTAGTGTGTGTGAGAGCATTTCAGTAGTGTGTGAGAGAGCGTTTCAGTAGTGTGTGTGTGAGCGTTTCAGTAGTGTGTGTGAGAGGTAAAATTTCAGTAGTGTGTGTGAGAGCATTTCAGTAGTGTGTGTGAGAGCGTTTCAGTAATAATGTCCCTTACGGCACCTCATAGGAATTAATAAACATTAGACTGTGACACAGTCCTACATATCAAACTGAGAAAACAGTCTGTTTTGATGGTGGACTTGTTCTGTTTTCCTACAGAGCACCACGTCATCTTCTTATGTCAACATCTGCCAGTCTGTGTACAGGAATGAGGAAACCCCGTTCATTTACTGAGATCAACAGCAGACTTTCCAGTGTAAGACTTCATAATATGTGAACATGAGCTGACTCTGGACAATCATGGACTGTAAAACAGAGGCAGGAGCCACCCTCTCTCTCCTGCACTGTACGGCTCAACTCACATACAGCAAACCTGCACTGATTCTACATATGTCACATTCCCATGATGCATCACAGGCTGTTTGATTGGATCTTTTTCATTGAGGATTTGTAATGTGGACAAACAGATGTTACTCTCACCTTTGACACTGAGAGTCACCGATTTCTGTAGCAGCATGTGTCCATCCTTGTTGTAGACGGTGCAGGTGTAGACTCCACTGTCAGTGAGGTGGAGGTCTTTCAGGGTCAGACTGAGGTCTCCATTTTTTATTTGCTCGTTCTTCACTTCTGTGCGACTTTGTATGTAAGACTGGTTTTGGTCTCCCTGATAAACGTGGACTTTCTTGTCTTCATGTTTCCACTCCGCTGTGACGTCCTGAAGCTTGATATCAGTTGTAAATGGCAGCAGGACAGACTGAACCCCTTTAACTGTTTCCACCATCTGAACCTCAGGAACTGAGAGGAGAATATGAGACAGACAGACAGATGTCAGTGAAGGTGATCCTCCATCATCTACAGTTATTATAGTTGATACTTTCATTGTTTTTATTTAGTGTTGGCCTTTTCTTTTGAATTCAGTTTAGTTTCTGTCAGTTTCCAGAGTGGGTTTGCTCCTTTCACTTTTGTTTTGATTGTGTGTAAATGTTTAGTTTTTGTTTAACTTTTATTACGTGAACTCTTAGTTTTAGTCTCTAAATTCTGTTTTGTTACTTATAAATCTATACCTATTTTGGACGGTGGACAAACAGCTGTAACACTCACCTCTGACACTGAGAGTCACTGATTTCCGTAGCAGCATGTGTCCATCCTTGTTGTAGACGGTGCAGGTGTAGACTCCACTGTCAGTGAGGTGGAGGTCTTTCAGGGTCAGACTGAGGTCTTTAGTGTTCAGTGGGTCTTTCTTCATCTCAGTGCGCTGTTTCTGATCTTGGCCCTTTAAGTGACACTGGTCTTTACCAATCTGATACTCATGGACCATCTTGTTTTTGTGTTTCCACTCCACTTTGACATCCTGGGTGAAGCCTTCTTTGATTTTAAAGGGCAGCAGGACAACTCCTTCCCTGTGTCACCTCCACCATCTCCAGCTGGTACTCTAAAGAGAAAACAGAGGAGAACATAGTCAGAGAGACAACATCCTTTACATCTAGATGACTCATTGTAGAGACGTCAGGTCTGAACTTCCTGGAGCCAGGAGATTTTCTGACTGAGGCCAGACCCACAAAATCAGACACTTCCTTTGATAGATCCAAATCTTGTATCGGTTAAAGGACTCAGTATAAGATTTGGGGACCGATGAGCTACTAGAAGATGGATCTTCAAAGTCCTCATCCCACAATGTTGTGCACCATCAGACTCTTCTCTCTCATTACATGAGCCAGTAAAAATTTTGGCTTCTTCATTAGTTGGAAATGCTTCCCTAATTTTGTGATTGTTAGTCTATCTTTGTCATGGCCTTGAGCTGTTTGACCTAGGGTTTTTAAGTCTTTTAGCAGTCATGTCATTTGTAAAGTTTTTATTTAAATATTCTGTTTGGTTCTCCTTTGGCAAGGAGTTCAGCACTTAACCAACTACAAACCTTGCAATACCACGTTGACTGAGGGCAATGCGGAGCTTGCGGAGGAGCTGAACCACTTCTTCGCACGCTTTGAGGTGAAGGGACCAGAGGCAGCAGCAGCAAAAACATCGGACAGCAGCAGCCCAAGCCTCATAGTGCAGGAATATGAGGTGAGGCGCACACTGAGGGCAGTGAACCCCAGAAAGGCCGCCGGACCAGATGGGGTAACCGCAAAGGTCCTAAAAGAGTGTGCAGACCAGCTGGCTGGGGTCTTCACTAAGATCTTCAACACTTCACTGTCCCAGTCCTGCATCCCGCCGTGCCTAAAGTCAGCCACAATTGTCCCACTGCCAAAGCGTACCAACATTAGCAGCCTCAACGACTACCGACCAGTTGCTCTAACACCTGTTATAATGAAGTGCTTTGAGAAACTGGTCCGACGCCACATCATGTCCTGCCTGCCACCACACTTGACCCACTCCAGTTCGCATACAGAGCTAACAGATCAACTGAAGATGCCATTGCTACAAACACTCCACACCACCATATCTCACCTGGAAGTGCAGGGCCGTTACGCCAGG
>NW_020327433.1:0-33531 GCF_001858045.2 Oreochromis niloticus | reverse complement strand
CGGTCATGATGCTGGTGTCGCTCTGAACGTACGTACGTACAGATAGCACTTACCGAACACAGTATAGCATTTGCCAATACCAGGGCACGCAGAGTTAATGCTATGAAATCAAACAGCGGCTCCTTGTACCTTTGAATGCCACCGGCCATGGTGCCGGGTGATCTGTAAGCACGTACGTGCAGAAAGTACTCGACACTCATACCAGGGGCCCGCAGAGTTAATGTGGTGAAATCCAAATCCAAGAGCGACTCGCATTCCTTGTGAGCACAGGCTTCAGATTACACCGTATCCAGGCAGTTTCATTGTAGTAGTACTATCTGCGTGAATCTGATGATCACCACGTACATCGCAATTGCTGGAATGCCGAACAACAGGCAGATGAATCTGTCACTGGATTAACGCCAGATGAGCCGTATTGTAGAGCAGTAGGAGCAGCGATAGGATAGACCAACCGACAGGGGCCGGATTGTACTCGTCTCGACTTATTATCGGCATCTCCTTTTGTCTACGGAATACATTGTGCTCACGTCGGTCGTCGAAAGTGGTGTGCAATGCACGATCTTCTCTGCAAAGTGCTAAAACCTCTGCGTTACCCGTTGTCGCTACGGCAGAGTATTGCAATTGCCTGATCGTCTCGCTTAGCATCTTAAGTCCACGGTGCAATAGGACCACATGCTTCAGTTCTGCAGAAAAAATGTATCCTATATCCGTATACCAGTTCCAACGCTGGAGCGGTGCCAATGTCACAAGGCATGCATGCTACATAATCCGATGGCGCACATTTGCATTTTAACCTAACCCCATTATGGTGTTCTCTTGCCGTTTCTGGCGTAACGCTCGTTATATGTGCCTAAACAGCCGGACAATCCAACTGCGTTAATCCACACAAACACGCCGATCGTCCACACGTACAGGTGTGACTCCGCTGCGTCGGCGGGAGTAGATTGCTTCTGGCAGGTCTCCAATACATACACTGCACATGTAGCACGAGCAATTGAAAGATAGTGCAACGAAATGTTTTAGATACGCCGAATCAGGATGCAAGCGGCCTTACTGTGGTCGTAGTCGTTTCGTCTCGAGGCGCACGTGGCACCGATGTACAAACCCCAAATCAGAGTTGTGCACACCGATAGCGACCAGATCGCCGCTACGCCGCTCAGCAACTCCCAACTGTACAAACGCAGAGTGTGGGCCACTATAGTGATAAGAATAAACATGTTGAAAGTAACCGTAAGACCATGTACAACTCAGCTTCCAAAGCGGACCTGTCGTTCGTGCTATTTATCCACATACCACAGGAGGAGTATAACGGGTGAATGGCCGACGTCGTCATGTTTTATTCAGTATGACAGATAGCACTAACTCCCGATCGGCAAATGCGCTCTGGGAAGCATGGTTTCTCGCAATGTACTTTTGGGGTTTATCACCGTGAATTAATACCGCGTTGACGACAGTCAACAGGCACGCCTTAAGAGTCTAGCGGAATCTGCTGTGTTGCCGGATAACTCAGAGCCGGATAACTCAGAGTCTGGTAGCCAGATACCGCAGTATCAGCTACAGCGACCATCGTCTGGAATCCGACGTGATCTGAGTAACGCCACACGCAAGATCCGTTGCATCGGAAGGTATGGCCGTGTCGGTCCCGATGTGCACGTAGTAGCATCGTCCGCTTTCCGAAGGTAATCGCAAAGGAGTTCGTCCTCGTCTACGGCCACACGAGAGTGAGGGTGACACCCGCGTGGTCTTCTAGAAGAATGCGCTTCCCGAAGAAGACGATTTGGCCACCAGGTACAATTTTATAGCTGACGGAGCGCCCTTGTCCCGGGGCACGGTCGTAGCCTGAACCTCGCCCGTGTGACACATATCGCGAGGACGGATCCGATCGAACCTACCACTGTAGCACCTCTTTCACCAGATGCGGCCTAGCTACGATACAGTGTATTGCAAACCAAAGGTGTTCGCTTGACACCGGAACGTTTTGTATGCCATGTTCATCACGTTACGCATCACCGCAGCTTTGCGGATCTCGAGAGAGCGAGCTGACGGGAAGCGTCGTCGCATCTGATCATTTCGTGGAAGCGACTCAACGATTTGTCCATTCTGACACCAGAAAGTGTATGGCATAGCAGGAATGTACAGCTCTTCCATACGACGTACCCGCACATCAACCTTTTCGCCATCACGCTGCTGGGTTCCGCGACGTTACTGTTGTACAGGTCCACGATACCACAGTGCTGCCCATCCCGGTGTGACCGGCATGAACCTCACACACACGTCTCCAACCTTCGGCCCCGAGGAAACACCGTCCATGATCTGGGACGCGACGTGCTTGAAATGGATGGTTCCCATAGCCAAGTTGTTACAACTGCCGTGTAAACTCACGGTCGGACATATCACGTCGTCGTGCCAGTCGTCTTGAGGAGTTCTCATGACTTGGGCGTTGGTTGACGCTGTGTGCTGAACACCGGGTTTTTTCAGTAGACTACAAAGCGACTTTACGGCCATGTCGCTCTATTCTGTTGTACATATAGTCTGTGCGCACAAACTACTATGGCTTTGCCCTAATGCGTAAACAGTACAGATCATCGTACACTGTCGTAGTACGTGTAGTTAGTTATGTGCAGTTCTACCACCACACCATGCGTTGTGGAAATGAACCTGTGAATTCATGTTGTACAATATGCTGCATAACCGACTGGTCGTTACGTCAAATAACACACACACCACACACACACACACACACACACCACACACACAATAATACACAAAGGAGTCGTTTCTTTTGAGTTTTATTCTGCGATCTGTTTTGACATACATGGTGTTAGATAGCCGCTTGGGCCATTGATATGTGACAACGATTACATTTTACATTTGCCTCACACTGAAACAGAGCAGACTGCCAGCAGTGTGTACTCTCTGTCCATCGGTAAATTGTACTCTCAACACTGTGTGTCACTGTTGTTCATTGCAACGGCGATCGGGGGGGAATGTGCTGTTCGCCAGGGTAATACAGTCCAGATGCCAGACACACAGTAGGCGCACGGGTCACAACTGTAGTACATGCAACCGGCTGGTGTTGTGTATATCTAGACGCAAGTGCATCTTCAGCCGATTTCATTTCCATTAGATTTCTCATACATCGCCCCCGAAAGAAGGTGGAGGTGATGGCAAACATAGCATAATCCAAATTCCATTTACGTGCTGCCACAGTTCCACACCGCCGGCATCCAACCCCACAAAGCGACGTGATTTAGAGTCAAGTTCAAGAAACTCCAGGCCGTTGAACGTGTACAAATCTACGCCTTCCTCAAAGTGCCACAGACCGCGGTTGTCTTTCGATGCTTTACACCCATGGATCCATTGTAATACATGATTGTCACTGGATGATAGGTTCGTCTTCTGAACTAAAATGTCAGTGTCACTTCGAACCATTGATGCCTCCTTCTCTTGGTGAGGTGCACCTGTTCCACATAAATTCTATGTCTCGAATCCAGTCGACCTCGGGCCGGTTTACCTTTGTGTCACTGTTGTAAGATGCAATCAAACGGCCGTCTAGAAACCTGCCAGAGGAAAAGTCGTATGCTCCTTCGGGTGGGTGGCTCATGTACGTATACGTATACATGAGGAGTGCTCGCTAGTGGCTTTAGCAAAAACAGCTAGTGTAGCCAGGATTAATTGGGAGATCATTGTAGCTGAAATACTTTACGTGTTGCCTACAATGAAGTGCGATATACACACACATGCAAAGCTCACAGGCCTGCAGCGCAAAGCCGGCCGACCTGCAGCACAAGTCCGGCCGACCTGCAGCGCAAAGCCGGCCGACCTGCAGCGCAAGTCCGGCCGACCTGCAGCGCAAGCCGGCCGACCTGCAGCGCAAGCCGGCCGACCTGCAGCGCAAAGCCGGCCGACCTGCAGCCAACAGTAGGCCGACCTGGGCTCAAAATTTAGTAGGCTGCGTGCTTATATATTTCGGCTCACGCTAGCTGGAATCACAGGTCTGCTTTCCTTTTGTGAAGCAAGCAAGCGACAATGGTACATGCTGGATTTGCAGTGGCAGTTGTGAGCATAGCCCTTTCAGCGGCATATGCAAGTGTAACAATCCAGGGCCCCTTACAAGATGCCCTAGTCGAGACTCTGCAAAAGCACCCAAGTGTGCGTAAGGTCACTATCGGTTCACCGGAGCTGCGCAGGGTGGTCGACCAAAACATGTACCTGGGCAGAAAAAGCCTTCGCGTCGCAGAAGCTGTAGATGGACAATGAGAGCCTTGGTTGTTGGGGACTACGCCGCAGACAACAGCTTTGTGCACATGACAACCGATGACTGTGGAGAATACAACGAGGCCGATTGGGCTGAGACTTCCCCTGTGTGTTTGACAGAGAAACTCTGACTACCACATGCAACGGCCCGCTACCGCAGGGCGCGAGTGAGCGGCAATGGCAAGTCGGAGCCCTTATCGTAGAACCAAAAAACATAAAGGTCCCTCGTAACCCTGCGCCATCACCAAGACCCATCGTGGCAACCCCCTTTACGGCAGAGCCGACACATGACAGTCTAGGCGGGCTGGGTTTAGCTAAAACAATACAGTGCACCGGGGTGTACTCTGGGTCTGTCAAACTAGAGTCGGGTTGGTACGGCGGTGACATGAATGTAGGCGGCGAGTGTCCGGAGCTTTACTTTGACATGGACTTTGCGTTCAATAACGCATTTACAGCTAACGGATCGCAGGAGTCTCGCTTGTCATGGTACGCTTGGGCCGAGGGCGACAAATTGATAGTGGACACGCTGTACGTCGACGAAGTTGCCGCACCTACCCCGGCTGACGCACAAGCCGCGGATGCAATGCGTGGCACTCGCAAAACCGTAAGCTACAGCGCAAACGATCTGGCGTCCTCAGAGATCACAATAGATGGTAACGTCTACAAGTACAGATCTAACGAACACGGACGATCGTCTACCATGGAACCTAGACTGTGTCCGGTTCTCACGCTGGCCGCGGCGTGCAGCATCGCAAGCAAGTCGACCGAGACAGACAAGGAGCGTCTCGGTAACATGACAGGCTTTTACCTCACGTCTGCTACTAGGGATTCTGGTCACTTCTACATTGCCGGGAATCTAGTGGGGACCAAAGGACTCCTGAGTGTGAACTACAGAGCCGCTATAGTCAATCCCAATGATCCAACATGGCTTGAACTGCCTATGTACACACTATCGGAATGCGCACAGAGGGTCTACGGTGCCGAAGAGTGCCTAGAAAGCCCCGCGTCTGACGTACCTCAGATCGGTCCTCTGGTTTACGCGCAAAGCTACGACTTGGAGGGTCGACTACACGACAACAGTCCAGTGTTTATTGCATTTTAATTGCTGCTGGTGGTGTGCGTGTGTGTAACCTTATATCAATGCATATTTGCAGTGTTCTCACAGTTATTGTGCAGTTAAATCAGAATCCTGCAGTAGCTACATCACTGTGCACCTACATTTATGATTATAAATGTGTTTTGTGTATCTGAAATAAAAGGAATTGTAAAGATTCTGCCACGCTGTTGTTCTTTCCTTGTGCTACCCACCACCTACGTGTAATACCATCGTGTTTGGCTTGTTACGTTTACACTGCCTTTCATGCCCACAAAGTCGTCGACTGAACAGAGTTCATGAACACACAGGAGCACACACGAAAGTGGATATAGAACAAGTTAATTTTAATCACAGATATACAAAATACACAATAATTGATTTAGCTCTACATGGTAAATGTGCAATAGCGCAGCTTCATCAAGACACAATCCTTGATCTCATTGCAATTAATCCTGTGTTGTTGCTTCGAGGTGTAGTGCGTCCCGTAGTCAGCGGACGCTCCGCAAATGACACATCGATAGTGACGGTTGATTTCTACAAAACCGTAGCTGTTCTTCGCCAGTGCCTCAGGGAACGCGATCTGGCCTCTCCTGTAACGCTCGTAGCCTAGAATGAGACGTAGGTTGGCCCGCTTCCCTTGGAATCTATCCTCGATGTAAGGACAAAGACATCCCCGGTTGTACACATGGTAGATGTGCTCGCCTAGCAGTGTGTCGTTTTCAACAAAGTCCTTTACTCGTATGCCGCACGCATCGCAGTTGCGCTCTTCCACGGTGCCCGATACGTGATGCATATTGGCAGGGTCCGCCTGGAACGCGAGGTCCGTCCAGGTCGCGGATTCACGCGTGGGTTTAAATTCCCCATTTCGCACGTGGCGGAACACGGGTCCGTCGTTGCTGCCGGGTGTATCGAGAGCTAAGGTTTTAGCCTTTTGGGTCATCATGTCGGCCACGGTGCTGCAATTTAAGTAATGTCCGTTCCCAAAGGTATACTTGGTCGTTTCGGCCATCGAACATATTACACAGTGTCTGCGACCGGCAACGGTGACATAGCCCTGGTTTGAGCACAGGAGATATTGCGGCAGTGCCACGAGGCCCTTGTTGAATCGCACGTTTCCGTGCAAGGCGATCAAGTGGTTCTCTCGGCCTTTGAATTTAGCTTTAATGTATCGACACCGAGCGGATCCCTTCCATATGTGCTCTTCCACGTTCATCGTGCCGCTCTTGTATCCTGCGAGAATCACATCACAGTCGTTACATTTGTACGTGTCGTGGCTGTGGGGCATCGGTGTCATTATGGTACCGTCCGCCAGTATCTGCTCCTCCGATGGACTGTTGTGCCACTGGTTATTGTCCGTGTGCGTTACCACAACGGCTTCTCCTTGTATTATTTGAACACGAGGCGCATGTGGCGCATTGGCAGCATACGCGCGCTCTCCCGCCCGTTTCTCAAAAATCTCCTGTGTGGACAACCCTTGTTCGTCCGACCCGAGGCCAAACGTGTCTTTGTGCAATCCGCAGGCGAACAATGTTGGGGCGAACGTTGGTTGTGACACAAAGGGTCCCCAGGTGAACAATGTTGGGGCGAATGTTGGTTGTGACACAAAGGGTTGCGTTTGAGACTCCAGGCCTGGGATTTCCCTTTCCAGTTGATGTACAGTCGCGATTGCCATAGTCGCACCACTTTCGCCAAGCACGGCGTGTGACTCAGCCTAGCCGCCGACCAAACAACTAGCACTTGGAGACCGTGTCCTGCTTACAACGCTGAGATACCGAAATCCGTTTTAGTGTGTTGCTGGCAGTCTAATAGTGAGGAACTCCGATCGTTCGAGCCGTGATGTTGGGCTTGATGCTGCTCTTCGTGCTTCTTTCGGACACTGCCACTCTGTCGACTGCAAACCGATACCTGGCTGACGAGGATGGTCAGGTGCTGTTGCTTTGCGTCTACCGCGGGGGTGTGCTGACTCAACCGGTCACTGCTTTCTGGAGGGATAAAGACGATAGGGTCGTGTTGGATATCGTTAACGGGAGCCCTGATAAGATAGACCCTAAGTTCAGGGGCCGGGTAGTGAGTTTCAAAGACGAATACAAGCACGGAAACCTGTCTATTCTGATAACACGACTACGCTTACACGATGCGGGTCCGTACGACTGTCATATACCAAAAGTCGACTTCCAGACCAAGATTACCCTGACTATTACACGTAAGGTCTCGGTGCAACCAACAGCTGCGGATACTACCAACTTCGCCGTGGACACCAACGAAGCTGCTATATATACATTAGGGAACCTGACGCTATTACTGTGCCTCGGATTGGTTTGGGTTCTATAGAAATCGACATACCTGGGACCTTGGGCTTAATTTTCATTTCACAGAGGCCCACGTCTTAATTTACTGTACTCGTGTGTACCTTAATTCATGTTAGTGTCTTGGAACAATATACATTGTCTTGTGAACAACACTCGCGCAGATCAGAGGCAATTCGGTCCTCGCCGACTCACAGCACGGTCCTCACTGACCTGTGGGTCGGCCCTCGCCGACTCACAGCACGGTCCTCGCCGACCCACAGGTCGGTCCTCGCTGACTCACAGGTCGGTCATAGCCGACCCACAGCACGGTCCTCGCCGACTCACAGGTCGGTCCTCGCCAACCCACAGCACGGTCCTCGCCGACCCACAGGTCGGTCCTCGCCGACCTGCGGGTCGGACATCGCCAAACCACAGGCGTTTAACGATGAAGAATAAAGCCAGCTATTTGGAATGTTATGCAGCTCATCTGTGTGAGTGCTGCTATTATCTGGAAACCATGGACAGTAAGGTCGCGGTACCTGTACAGAGACACTATGGTAATGCGTTCCTCGTTAAAACATGCCCGAGAGGTACGGGGTGTAATACTCCAACATACGATAACATTAGCGTCAAGGGGCCCGTGAACATTGGAATCCACCCCAACCTCTGTAAATCGGAAGCCTACCCATGTTCACTCGGGCGGGACCTCACCTCATTGCCGACTGACATTGTAGTGTCCACATCCAGTGGGAGTGTGCGTTTGGGAGACACGTACCACATTACGGCAAAAGGCAACGTTGCAGTAGCTGACAACCTGGAGTCACTTGCCAAAGGCCCAGCTGAACGTGATGAACTGCGAGTGCACCTTAAGAAAGACGAACGCTCCTGTGTCGTCTACGCTCCCGGCGATGACCCCGATCAGCGCGACCACGGCGTATGCATTATCGCCTCTAACTTCATAGAACCAAATGGCAGATCGGCGGTGGGAGAACCCGAGGTGATGGAAAGACCTGGGTACACGAAACTGGAACCCCAGCCTGGGCTGAAGATTGAGGTAAACGGCTCCATGGCAGTGGACTTTTACATACGTCCCATCACCCCGGATATACAATATCAATATAACAAGTTCTGGTATTCCCTTAACCCTGAGAGCGAACAACGGTTCCGACCTCCAGCTAATGTGGAGACGCGCAGGGCGGGACACACCGGTCAATCGGTCCTTGGGGGGATGACGATATCCAGAGGAGACGCATCAGTGTTCATAACGGCAGCAGGCACGGTTCACTTTAGCGGACCTGTGTGGGTGTATGTTGGTACTCGCGCCGATCAGGAGAGCTGTGGAGTCAGAACGGTGGTTGTGTTTGACTGAACGTCTTTATTGTTGTGTTTGACTGAACTTCTTTATTGTTATCAATGTGGCCACACAAAGTGTTGTTACTGCCCCAAAGTGGTGCATGAACCAAATAAAGTTTGTCTTGTACGTACTATAAACCGAGTGTGTGAACAGTTTGGTGTTACACGGCACACGTACTCATACATAGCTGATGATACAAAAACAAACACAAAGGGGTTACCACGTATCAGCTTGAATTCTGTTTTATTGGACAAACGGTGATTACAATGTCAACACATACATGAACAAACATCACAACGCAAACAAACACATGCCTATTCTCTCGCTAAAACTTAGTAGAATACAGGTGCGCGAGACTATGTCTATGTGTGACACATGTTACACTGAAAGATACAACCTGACCGTTTCTCCGCGTGCACATTCTGAACACACAGGATTAGGACATTCGCAGCTAGCGTGACCGCAAGGCTTGATGTGCATCTTAGCCTTAGCACAATCCGAACAGACATCCTGTGACACGCTACTCATACGGACGAACCGATACCACGTCCACCGGATTTTACAGTAGAAACACCTTCGCATCCCTGACACTGTCACGCTTTTCAGGATGCAATTCTCACATGCAATGTGTCCACAGTTAAACACACACATGTGTGTCCATTCGTAACAACAGGGACACGTGTACAGATCCGTAGCTCTTCCGATTGACACAGGTGGCGTAGAGGACGCTGACGGTTGCGGTTCATTGAAAGATGCGTCGATTGTTGCTTGCAACACGGACGGTCCGTCCACGTCGATTACCTCCTGCGACACGGACGGTCCGTCCGCCCTGTAGCTCCCAGGCTCAGGTCTTTGTACCGCGGCGGGCACTGTAGCAGAAGACCCCCGCCGGGGAGGTAGTCCCATTTCACGTCGGGTGTAATCGTCCATGAGAGGTGTACGCGTGGTCTCCCACGAGTTAGGACGTCCAGTGGGCACGGTTGCATTGTAGCTTTGGATCTGTAAGCCGAATGTAGGCTCAGTGGAAGACCTTTCGGCGTAATCCGTGTCTCTTGGATCGGGGCCGGTGAAGTCTACGGTGTTGATAAAGTAAGCGGCCCCGCGATGAAGTTCGCAGTCTAGAATGTCTTGAAGCAATAACTTTGAACACAACGTCTTGTTATACGGTGGTAACCAGGAGAGGAAGGTTTTTTGTATTTTTTCACAGTAGGCAAATAGCTTCCGTTCGGGCACCAATGCGTGCACCACCGCCAGCGTCTTGGTTCGATCATATTGTCCACATTTCCATTTGCTTACATGGAAACGCTTCATGTACGCGGCCCGGGGTAATGCCCGCTTGGAGTCTGGGGTCGTGGGGCGTACAATACCAGCCACGATGTGCTTATTTGCCAAGGACATGACTGTAGACACAGCGCAACTCTGCTGTCCTCTGCTGTCCTCTGCTGTCCTCTGCTGTCCTGTTAACAAGCCCCTGCTTTGCGCTGCAGGTCGGCCGGCTTTGCGATGCAGGTCGGTGGATACTCTTCTGCTGTACTACACCCTTCGAGGATATAAGCCTTGTCTTTACACCAACTTACACACACACACACGACCGACTGTCAATACAATGCGTTGGTTTACTGCGATTGCTACTCTTGGCCTTGTCCTAATGGGACCTGTGTTGGCTCAGCCCGCGTGGAAATCTCCGTGTCCACCACTAGACTGCAGGCCTCCTGTGGTGTCTCATCTGATCACGGACGGTAGCAGGCGGCTGACAGTGATACACCGGTACGCCGAAGACCATCTGTACTACAAGCCACAGGCTAGAGTGCTATCGGAGGTTATATGCGGAACCGAAGAGCACGTATGTATACCTGAATACGACAAAGACGATGGGACCCAATGGAGTAGTAGTAGCTGGCGTTATGGGGCTGTGAAGTGTGATGTGCAACTCACGAGCCCTGATGCATTACAACATAATTGCATGGTACATCTTAATATAGGTGGCATACGCGAATCAAACAGCCAGGTCAATCCTCAATGTGGAGTAAAGATGGCGAGCCCCACTCTGTCCGTGAGTTTGGACGAAGTGACTTTGGGTCCATTTTCTACGGTTTGGGCTGTGAACTATACCGCGGAGATTGAATGGACCGTCACCGGTGCCGATGAGCCGAGCCAGGTGCATACCGTCCAATGTGAGAATGGCAAGAGTTGTGTAGCTCACATCCAAGATCTTCTGACCTTAAACTACACCATTAGAGCACGCGTCCGACCGCAACAGAACACCGCAGGCATACTGTGGAGTGAGTGGAGCAGGGTTCTGTCTCGGTCTGCGACCTGTACACACCCTGTACGTTTCCAATGTAACAGGGATGACCGGAGTGGAATCCACTGTGTGTATCGATGCTTTCCACCCGCACAGGACACTCGTTCGAGACTGCAGGTCACATGCGGGACCGAACGTCGTCGGTGCACGATGAAGTCTACACAGCAAGGTCTAGAGTGCACGGCGACATTTTCAGCTGGAGGACTTCTGGGTACTACGCAGTGTCACGTTGCGGTGCTGTTCGACCACGAAGGAGCGGATGAGGGCATAATCTCCATCTAATGTGCAACTATGATACGTCTATATCAAATCACTCAAGGAGTTCATACAGGCGTGATAACATTTCATTTGTATCAACAAGATGCCATGCTTTGTGACAAAAGTTACCAACACTGTGGTTGTGCTACTAAATGAAAATAAAACATGCTCCTGTCAATGCACGTTGTACGATATACTGTGTAACTGTTTGAAATTAAACACTTGGCAATGACCAGAGATTGTTTGTGTCTCCACACACGAACACAACCGATCGCACATGCGTTCGTTGTCACGCTAGTACACAGTGCACAATCCTGACCGTGGTACCGGTGTCTATGTTGCAGATGGTCACTGACCTCTGACTGTATGCAGCACAAACCAGTAAAACTGGACAATAATTACCTAGAATATATCTCATTGACAGAGGGTATTAACCATACTATATGTGAGTATGGGCAAGTCCTGACATGTAAACAGGGCGCTTTATATGCTCATTGTCTGATTTTCACCACAAGGAGCAATGGCCCTAAAGTGGCGATGTGCGGGTTTGACGTTTGTTGTTGCTCTGGCTTACATGGACCTGTATCGGGGTTAGTACATTCAACAGAATGTAATGTTCAACCATAAGTGACATTGTTACTTATTCTACATTTGTTGCTTAGTACAGTCTAGGAGGGTGTCTGTTTTATTACGCTATTACGCTAACCTCACTGCAACCATACACTTCCCTGTAGCTGCATTTACGCCGGGACGCTGCGCTTGCCCCAGGACCCAGGCAGTCAAAGGCAGACTGTCGGATTTTCAAGTCTTCCCAAAGCGGCCAGGTTGTGACAGAGAGGAGTTGGTGTGAGTTTCCAAGTGCGTCTTTGTACATTTTACAGTTTGAGCTTGATCTACAAAACTGTGATTGATACTATACGTTTCTTGCCTCAGTGTCACCAGGATAAACCCTGACCATTCTGCCCAACTGTTGTGCATGTCCACTGAGGGGGTTAGAGGCAAGCGGATATTATCGTGCTGGGAAAGGTGAGTTAGGTGCACACGCTGAACCTCGCGCGAGTCTGTCCGACGTGCAAAATACATATTGGTAGAATGCTTATCTCATGGACCATTCATATCTGACAGCGTTCCTTCTCGCCGTTTGTTTTTGTAGCATAAACAGAAACGAGAGTCGCAAGTTGGAGTGCCTGCACGCACAGCCGATCCGTAAACCACCCCCACCTACCCCTACAACTCCTGTACCGGGTGAACGGTACATACCCGAGGCCGATGAAATGAACTATGAGCTGTGTTGAGTTGTATCCATACCATATCTACAAAGGCAATTGTATCCATACCATATCTACAAAGGCAAAAGGCATCATATCGCGATGTGTGCGCTGACGGTTCACTGTGTCTGTGGCAACTCTTATGTGTAATGACGTCTGTTTTGTGATATGGACGCTCGCTGAAATAAAACTGTGTACACAACCTTATGCGCAACCAAATGTGTCTATGACTGTGTGTTTCACAACAACATTGAACCACTTACACCTCTGTAATCTCGGCTAAAACCCCACCCGTGGTTAAACTGAATACATAAAACCGAACCCCTGGTTCTACGTTCGCCGGCATTCGAACAAGTCACACCATCAGGCAGACATAGGAGTTTTGCAGAGGATAGCAGCATAACACGAATACACCGAGATGAATCCGAGCGGACAGCTAGTGCTCTTGGACGGTGAGCACTGGTCAGCGACTGCTAATGCAAAACGCCAGGTCTACTTGGACACGTTCGCAGAGTTTGCCAAGACGGTCGAGCCGTTTACTGTAACTTTCAAGGTCATGATGTCTGACTTTTGTCTGTATAGACACTCGCTGAGTGCTACGGGGAACAACGGCTGGTGTTTGGCTATGCTCCGTTACGTGCACGAACGCCCCATTGACCATGCCGAGTACGCCAAGGATTTATATGTCACCGCCAGGACAATATCAAGGTTTGTTGACAAGTTACACGAGGCTTCGGGCGATCCCAGATGCAAAGGCCACGACAATGCGGGCTTGTCCGAAGACGATTACGAAATGTGGTTCACCCTCGAAATGGACCACGACTTCACGGTGCGAGTCAAGGTAGAGCCTACTGCTAAGTGTCCCAGCGAGACCGCTCGGATCTTGAGAGAAGGCGTTGTGGACATCGACCCAGTCTGGAATATCATGACGGAGGTAACGGGCTACATCTGTCTATACGCTCTGAGCGCAGAGCTAATGGCCTCCGATGCGGCCGACAATGCTGAGAATCAAACTGCCTCCCACAGCACGGACACCGCAGACGGACGAGTCATCGCCGAGGCCGACGACACCAACGTATTGCGGCTGAACCAAGCTGCCTCTCAGAGTACCGACAGTGATGACAAGCCAGCCATCGCTGAGCCCGACGACATCAACGTATTGCAGCTGAGGAATCGCAAAGTCCTCAGAATGCCGGCTAACGCGAGACGCGGCGCTCTGCATTAACGTCCTCTCTAGCATAACCTTGTTCACCAAGCGTACAAACGACTCACATAAAAATGTTGTTGTCTTTGTTTATTGTCAAGAATAAAACAATCATGAACAAAACCATACAGCATTTGTGTTCTTTCAGGCAATGTAACAGCACACATGCACTCATTTCACACATCGGTCGGTATTATCTTGCACAGAATACGTTCAGAAACCATCTTCTTGTCCTTCTCCTTCTTGTAAAGGATGATCATCAGTCTCCTAAAAATGCTAATGAAATCATAAAACAAGGTCACACAGTGCCAGATGTAGTCCTTGTCCCCGTTCTCTGCTTTCTCGATAATGAGCTGAGTGTCAAAAAGGACAAAGCTGCACATGACGAGCAGTCCCAGGTATGTGTTCTCCTCAAACAGAAGCGTGGATCCGAAGAACACGTTCGTCAGATACGCCAGTAACAGGATAGAACAGCTGGACACAAGTGTGCCTCGGAGGAACAGGTGGCCCCTGTGTGTGTCATACAAGCAGCTGAGAGTGAAGCAGATGAAAATCACAGAGGTTCCCACGAAGGCGGTCGCGATGATATTCGCCTATAACCAGGCGTGCGACAAGATAGATGTAGACGTAGGAGCCGACAGCGGCCAGACACATACAAATTGCCAAGCTTGAGTACACTTTCTTCAAGTGCTCCTGGGTGGAGTGAGATATGTGGGAGAACTGGAAGAGAGCATCTGTCTTGCTGCGGTCAAACGCGTTCATGGTGAAACCAGAGACTGCGATCGGATGATACGTCCTATGAAAAAGCCGTCTCCTTTCTCTCTGTTACAAGCCGTTTCCTTTCTCTGCTTTATAGTTAATGAACATATTACATAGACGTTACACGTCCATAGAGCCTGCGCGAAAACGCAGTTATTTCAACTAGGCGGATCTCGGCCGCAGGCGGAAAGGCGTGGCTCGCGGGGTATGCCATTAGGGCCGTGTGCAACAGGGTAGTGCGTTTTAAAAACGCCCCCCTGAGGCCGTGTATTTTATTACAACGTTGAGAAAGCGTTGTCGTTGAGGCGCCTGTTTCCCTTAACCCTTGTGCGCCCGCCCGCCTGTTCTCGGGGCGTGGGGGCGTGGAGACCCCCGAGGGGCGTGTGTGTTATTATGATGATGATGATGATGTTGATGATGTTGATGTTGATGATGATGATGATGATGATGATAGTGATAGGGTGTGGTGGGGGGTCGCTAGGACCCCCTCGGGGCATATGTGTTATGATGATGATAGGGTGTGGTGGGGGGTCGCTAGGACCCCTTCGGGGCATATGTGTTATGATGATGATAGGGTGTGGTGGGGGTCGCTAGGACCCCTTCGGGGCATATGTGTTGTTATGACGACGATGATGATGATGATGATGATGATGATGATGATGATTAGGGTGGGTGGGGGTCGCTAGGACCCCCTCGGGGCGCTTGTGTTATTACAAAGTCGGCGGCGTCTGGGAAGCGGCGGTGCGTGAAGCGGCGCAGTTGGGACAGTACGTGACGGCGCAGTTGGTGCACACGTACACTCGGCACTCGTGGCACAGGATCTTGGTCTTGACGTCTTTGCTCCTGGGACACACGCGGCACCTTCGCCTCTTGACTGGAGAGGAGTCGTGCGGCGTAGCGGCGGTGGTGGAGGTGGTACGAGTAGTACGAGCAACAGCAGCATCAGCAGCAGTAGTAGTAGTAGCGGCATCAGCATGAGCATCATCAGCCTCAGTAGTAGTACCTCGGGCCGCGACTCGGCCTCCTCCTCCTCGCGCCAACGCCTTGGCTTCGATCATGGGGCGCGCGAGCGCTTTGCCCAGCCGCTCGAGGAAGAGCCTTCGTTTGTTGAGCTTGCCCGCCATCCAGTCGGGGTGAATTTCCCTCCAGAGCACGAACGCGTTGTATGCCGCCACGTCCACCATGTTGTGGAAAAGGGCCACGGGCCACCTGCAGGTCTTTCTCCTGCAGCTGTACGTGCTCACGACCTTGTCCAGGTTGTCGACACCTTGGTGCGGTTGTAATGCAGCACCAAGGGAGGTTTGCCGCCGCCGCCGAGACCCCCCCTCGGGGAGGGGATGGGAGGAGGGAATATGCGGGGGTCGCGAGAACCCCCCCCCCCCCCCCCCCCCGAGGGAACGGGAGACAAAGCAGAGAGAGAGAGAGAGAGAGAGAGAGAGAAAGAGAGAGAGAGAGAGAGAGAGAGAGAGAGAGAGGGAGACGGGCGGAGGGGAATCGAGAAACACGCCGGCGAAAGCCCAGCGTGTCGCGCGCCAAAATGATAAGAGCGTGGATGGCGGGTACTAAGCGTGTCGGGGTTTGGTTACAGAGGCGGTGTCCCAGCGCGCGCCGTACAAAGACAACAACGCTAGCTTTGGTGTATCGTTGTTGGGTTCTGCGCTTGCGCGTGTGCTCTCTGTCAAACTCGCGTCTCTCTTCTTTCTCTCTCGCCAATCAGGAAGGTGTCCGTTCAGACAGTACATGCCCAGCAAACCGGCCAGGTACGGGATCAAGATATGGGTGGTGTGCGACGCGCGTTCCAGCTACGCGTGGAAGATGCAAGTCTACACCGGCAAGCCCGACAAGCGCGGCCCTCCCGAGAAGCACCTGGCCACTCGAGTGGTCGTGGACCTCACCGAGGGACTGGCGCCGGGACGCAACGTCACGTGCGACAACTTTTTCACCTCGCGCGAGCTCGCCGACAGGCTCTTTCGCGAAAGAGGCCACACCGTGCTGGGCACTCTGCGATCGAACAGACCCGAGATCCCCAGAGAGCTGCGATGCGTCAAGGGCAGGGCCGTGGGCTCCGTGGAATCCGTAGTACTCGGCGGCTCTGCGGGACCGAGAAGAGGAGGAGGAGGAGGAGGAGGAGGAGGAGGAGGAGGAGGAAGGGGGCCAGACACGATCATCCTCTCCTACGTGGCCAAGAAGAACAAGAACGTGCTGCTCCTCACCACCGCTCCTCGCTACCACCACCACCACCACCACCGCAGCCGCTCCGGCCCCGAGCCCCGGCCTAGCCGCAGCAGCAGCAACAGCAACAGCAACAGCAACGGCGGCGGCGGCAAACCTCCCTTGGTGCTGCATTACAACCGCACCAAGGGAGGCGTCGACAACCTGGACAAGGTCGTGAGCACGTACAGCTGCAGGAGAAAGACCTGCAGGTGGCCCGTGGCCCTTTTCCACAACATGGTGGACGTGGCGGCATACAACGCGTTCGTGCTCTGGAGGGAAATTCACCCCGACTGGATGGCGGGCAAGCTCAACAAACGAAGGCTCTTCCTCGAGCGGCTGGGCAAAGCGCTCGCGTGCCCCATGATCGAAGCCAGGGCGTTGGCGCGAGGAGGAGGAGGAGGAGGAGGAGGCCGAGTCGCGGCCCGAGGTACTACTACTGAGGCTGATGATGCTGATGCTGATGCCGCTACTACTACTACTGCTGCTGATGCTGCTGTTGCTCGTACTACTCGTACCACCTCCACCACCGCCGCTACGCCGCACGACTCCTCTCCAGTCAAGAGGCGAAGGTGCCGCGTGTGTCCCAGGAGCAAAGACGTCAAGACCAAGATCCTGTGCCACGAGTGCCGAGTGTACGTGTGCACCAACTGCGCCGTCACGTACTGTCCCAACTGCGCCGCTTCACGCACCGCCGCTTCCCAGACGCCGCCGACTTTGTAATAACACAAGCGCCCCGAGGGGGTCCTAGCGACCCCCACCCACCCTAATCATCATCATCATCATCATCATCATCATCATCATCGTCATAACAACACATATGCCCCGAGGGGGTCCTAGCGACCCCCCACCACACCCTATCATCATCATAACACATATGCCCCGAAGGGGTCCTAGCGACCCCCCACCACACCCTATCATCATCATAACACATATGCCCCGAGGGGGTCCTAGCGACCCCCACCACACCCTATCATCATCATAACACATATGCCCCGAGGGGTCCTAGCGACCCCCACCACACCCTATCACTATCATCATCATCATCAACATCATCAACATCATCATCATCATAATAACACACACGCCCCTCGGGGGTCTCCACGCCCCCACGCCCCGAGAACAGGCGGGCGGGCGCACAAGGGTTAAGGGAAACAGGCGCCTCAACGACAACGCTTTCTCAACGTTGTAATAAAATACACGGCCTCAGGGGGGCGTTTTTAAAACGCACTACCCTGTTGCACACGGCCCTAATGGCATACCCCCGCGAGCCACGCCTTTCCGCCTGCGGCCGAGATCCGCCTAGTTGAAATAACTGCGTTTTCGCGCAGGCTCTATGGACGTGTAACGTCTATGTAATATGTTCATTAACTATAAAGCAGAGAAAGGAAACGGCTTGTAACAGAGAGAAAGGAGACGGCTTTTTCATAGGACGTATCATCCGATCGCAGTCTCTGGTTTCACCATGAACGCGTTTGACCGCAGCAAGACAGATGCTCTCTTCCAGTTCTCCCACATATCTCACTCCACCCAGGAGCACTTGAAGAAAGTGTACTCAAGCTTGGCAATTTGTATGTGTCTGGCCGCTGTCGGCTCCTACGTCTACATCTATCTTGTCGCACGCCTGGTTATAGGCGAATATCATCGCGACCGCCTTCGTGGGAACCTCTGTGATTTTCATCTGCTTCACTCTCAGCTGCTTGTATGACACACACAGGGGCCACCTGTTCCTCCGAGGCACACTTGTGTCCAGCTGTTCTATCCTGTTACTGGCGTATCTGACGAACGTGTTCTTCGGATCCACGCTTCTGTTTGAGGAGAACACATACCTGGGACTGCTCGTCATGTGCAGCTTTGTCCTTTTTGACACTCAGCTCATTATCGAGAAAGCAGAGAACGGGGACAAGGACTACATCTGGCACTGTGTGACCTTGTTTTATGATTTCATTAGCATTTTTAGGAGACTGATGATCATCCTTTACAAGAAGGAGAAGGACAAGAAGACGGTTTCTGAACGTATTCTGTGCAAGATAATACCGACCGATGTGTGAAATGAGTGCATGTGTGCTGTTACATTGCCTGAAAGAACACAAATGCTGTATGGTTTTGTTCATGATTGTTTTATTCTTGACAATAAACAAAGACAACAACATTTTTATGTGAGTCGTTTGTACGCTTGGTGAACAAGGTTATGCTAGAGAGGACGTTAATGCAGAGCGCCGCGTCTCGCGTTAGCCGGCATTCTGAGGACTTTGCGATTCCTCAGCTGCAATACGTTGATGTCGTCGGGCTCAGCGATGGCTGGCTTGTCATCACTGTCGGTACTCTGAGAGGCAGCTTGGTTCAGCCGCAATACGTTGGTGTCGTCGGCCTCGGCGATGACTCGTCCGTCTGCGGTGTCCGTGCTGTGGGAGGCAGTTTGATTCTCAGCATTGTCGGCCGCATCGGAGGCCATTAGCTCTGCGCTCAGAGCGTATAGACAGATGTAGCCCGTTACCTCCGTCATGATATTCCAGACTGGGTCGATGTCCACAACGCCTTCTCTCAAGATGCGAGCGGTCTCGCTGGGACACTTAGCAGTAGGCTCTACCTTGACTCGCACCGTGAAGTCTTGGTCCATTTCGAGGGTGAACCACATTTCGTAATCGTCTTCGGACAAGCCCGCATTGTCGTGGCCTTTGCATCTGGGATCACCCGAAGCCTCGTGTAACTTGTCAACAAACCTTGATATTGTCCTGGCGGTGACATACAAATCCTTGGCGTACTCGGCATGGTCAATGGGGCGTTCGTGCACGTAACGGAGCATAGCCAAACACCAGCCGTTGTTCCCCGTAGCACTCAGCGAGTGTCTATACAGACAAAAGTCAGACATCATGACCTTGAAAGTTACAGTAAACGGCTCGACCGTCTTGGCAAACTCTGCGAACGTGTCCAAGTAGACCTGGCGTTTTGCATTAGCAGTCGCTGACCAGTGCTCACCGTCCAAGAGCACTAGCTGTCCGGTCGGGTTCATCTCGGTGTATTCGTGTTATGCTGCTATCCTCTGCAAAACTCCTATGTCTGCCTGACGGTGCGACTTGTTCGAATGCCGGTGAACGTAGAACCAGGGGTTCGGTTTTATGTATTCAGTTTAACCACGGGTGGGGGTTTAGCCGAGATTACAGAGGTGTAAGTGGTTCAATGTTGTTGTGAAACACACAGTCGTAGACACATTTGGTTGCGCATAAGGTTGTGTACACAGTTTTATTTCAGCGAGCGTCCACATCACAAAACAGACGTCATTACACATAAGAGTTGCCACAGACACAGTGAACCGTCAGCGCACACATCGCGATATGATGCCTTTTGCCTTTGTAGATATGGTATGGATACAACACAAGGGAACGTACAACTCAACACAGCTCGTAGTTCATTTCATCGGCCTCGGGTATGTACCATTGACCCGGTACAGGAGTTGTAGGGGTAGGTGGGGGTGGTTTACGGATCGGCTGTGCGTGCAGGCACTCCAACTTGCGACTCTCGTTTCTGTTTATGCTACAAAAACAAACGGCGAGAAGGAACGCTGTCAGATATGAATGGTCCATGAGATAAGCATTCTACCAATATGTATTTTGCACGTCGGACAGACTCGCGCGAGGTTGAGCATGTGCACCTAACTCACCTTTCCCAGCACGATAATATCCGCTTGCCTCTAACCCCCTCAGTGGACATGCACAACAGCTGGGTAGAATTGTCAGGGTTTATCCTGGTGACCCTGAGGCAAGAAACGTATAGTATCTTAAATCACAGTTTTGCAGATCAAGCTCCAACTGTAAGATGTGGAAACACGCACTTGGAAACTTACACCAACTCCTCTCTATCACAAGTTGCCCGCTGTGGGAAGACTTGGAAATCCGACAGTCTGCCTTTGACTGCCTGGGTCCTGGGGCAAGCGCAGCGTCCCGGCGTAAATGCAGCTACAGGGAAGTGTATGGTTGCAGTGAGGTTAGCGTAATAGCGTAATAAAACAGACACCCTCCTAGACTGTACTAAGCAACAAATGTAGAATAAGTAACAATGTCACTTATGGTTGAACATTACATTCTGTTAAATTTACTAACCCTGATACAGGTCCATGTAAGCCAGAGCAACAACAAACGTCAAACCCGCACATCGCCACTGTAGGGCCATTGCTCCTTGTGGCGAAAATCAGACAATGAGCATATAAAGCGCCCTGTTTACATGTCAGGACTTGCCCATACTCACATATAGTATGGTTAATACCATCTGTCAATGAGATATATTCTAGGTAATTATTGTCCAGTTTTACTGGTTTGTGCTGCATACAGTCAGAGGTCAGTGACCATCTGCAACATAGACACCGGTACCACGGTCAGGATTGTGCACTGTGTACTAGCGTGACAACGAAGGCATGTGCGATCGGTTGTGTTCGTGTGCATGGAGACACAAACAATCTCTGGTCATTGCCAAGTGTTTAATTTCAAACAGTTACACAGTATATCGTACAACGTGCATTGACAGGAGCATGTTTTATTTTCATTTAGTAGCACAACCACAATGTTGGTAACTTTTGTCACAAAGCATGACATCTTCTTGATACGAATGAAATGTTATCACGCCTGTATGAACTCCTTGGGTGGTTTGATATCGACGTATCATAGTTGCACATTAGATGGAGATTGTGCCCTCGTCTGCTTGTGCGTAGTTGAACAGCACCGCAACGTGACACTGTGTAGTACCCAGAAGGTCTCCGGTGGAAAAGTCCGCCGTGCACTCCAGACCTTGCTGTGTAGACTTCATCGTGCACCGACGACGTTCGGTCCCGCATGTGACCTGCAGTCTCGAACGAGTGTCCTGTGCGGGTGGAAAGCATCGATACACACAGTGGATTCCACTCCGGTCATCCCTGTTACATTGGAAACGTACAGGGTGTGTACAGGCCGCAGACCGAGACAGAACCCTGCTCCACTCGCTCCATAGTATGCCTGCGGTGTTCTGTTGCTGTCGGACGCGTGCTCTAATGGTGTAGTTTGAGGTCACAAGATCTTGGATGTGAGCTACACAAAGCTTGCCATTCTCACATTGGATGGTATGCACCTGGCTCGGCTCATCGGCACCTGTGACGGTCCATTCAATCTCTGCAGTGTATTCCGCAGTCCAAATCGTGGAAAATGTACTCAAAGTCACTTCGTCGAAACTCACGGACAGAGTGGGGCTCGCCATCTTTACTCCACATTGAGGATTGACCTGGCTGTTTGATTCGCGTATGCCACCTATATTAAGATGTACCATGCAATTATGCTGTAACGCATCAGGGCTCGTGAGTTGCACATCACACTTCACAGCCCCATAACGCCAGCTACTACTACTCCATTGGGTCCCATCGTCTTTGTCGTATTCAGGTATACATACGTGCTCTTCGGTTCCGCATATAACCTCCGATAGCACTCTAGCCTGTGGCTTGTAGTACAGATGGTCTTCGGCGTACCGGTGTATCACTGTCAGCCGCCTGCTACCGTCCGTGATCAGATGAGACAACACAGGAGGCCTGCAGTCTAGTGGTGGACACGGAGATTTCCACGCGGGCTGAGCCAACACAGGTCCCATTAGGACAAGGCCAAGAGTAGCAATCGCAGTAAACCAACGCATTGTATTGACAGTCGGTCGTGTGTGTGTGTGTAAGTTGGTGTAAAGACAAGGCTTATATCCTCGAAGGGTGTAGTACAGCAGAGGAGTATCCACCGACCTGCATCGCAAAGCCGGCCGACCTGCAGCGCAAAGCCGGCCGACCTGCAGCGCAAAGCCGGCCGACCCGGAGCAGCAGCTTGTTAACAGGACAGCAGAGTTGCGCTGTGTCTACAGTCATGTCCTTGGCAAATAAGCACATCGTGGCTGGTATTGTACGCCCCACGACCCCGGACTCCAAGCGGGCATTACCCCGGGCCGCGTACATGAAGCGTTTCCATGTAAGCAAATGGAAATGCGGACAGTATGATAGAACCAAGACGCTGGCGGTGGTGCACGCATTGGTGTCCGAACGGAAGCTATTTGCCTACTGTGAAAAAATACAAAAAACCTTCCTCTCCTGGTTACCACCGTATAACAAGACGTTGTGTTCAAAGTTATCGCTTCAAGACATTCTAGACTGCGAACTTCATCGCGGGGCCGCTTACTTTATCAACACCGTAGACTTCACCGGCCCCGATCCAAGAGACACGGATTACGCCGAAAGGTCTTCCACTGAGCCTACATTCGGCTTACAGATCCAAAGCTACAATGCAACCGTGCCCACTGGACGTCCTAACTCGTGGGAGACCACGCGTACACCTCTCATGGACGATTACACCCGATGTGAAATGGGACTACCTCCCCGGCGGGGGTCTTCTGCTACAGTGCCCGCCGCGGTACAAAGACCTGAGCCTGGGAGCTACAGGGCGGACGGACCGTCCGTGCCGCAGGAGGTAATCGACGTGGACGGACCGTCCGTGTTGCAAGCAACAATCGACGCATCTTTCAATGAACCGCAACCGTCAGCGTCCTCTACGCCACCTGTGTCAATCGGAAGAGCTACAGATCTGTACACGTGTCCCTGTTGTTACGAATGGACACACATGTGTGTGTTTAACTGTGGACACATTGCATGTGAGAATTGCATCCTGAAAAGCGTGACAGTGTCAGGGATGCGAAGGTGTTTCTACTGTAAAATCCGGTGGACGTGGTATCGGTTCGTCCGTATGAGTAGTGTGTCACAGGATGTCTGTTCGGATTGTGCTAAGGCTAAGATGCACATCAAGCCTTGCGGTCACGCTAGCTGCGAATGTCCTAATCCTGTGTGTTCAGAATGTGCACGCGGAGAAACGGTCAGGTTGTATCTTTCAGTGTAACATGTGTCACGCATAGACATAGTCTCGCGCACCTGTATTCTACTACGTTTTAGCGAGAGAATAGGCATGTGTTTGTTTGCGATGTGATGTTTGTTCGTGTATGTGTTGACATTGTAATCACCGTTTGTCCAATAAAACAGAATTCAAGCTGATACGTGGTAACCCCTTTGTGTTTGTTTTTGTATCATCAGCTATGTATGAGTACGTGTGCCGTGTAACACCAAACTGTTCACACACTCGGTTTATAGTACGTACAAGACAAACTTTATTTGATTCATGCACCACTTTGGGGCAGTAACAACACTTTGCGTGGCCACATTGATAACAATAAAGAAGTTCAGTCAAACACAACAATAAAGAAGTTCAGTCAAACACAACCACCGTTCTGACTCCACAGCTCTCCTGATCGGCGCGAGTACCAACATACACCCACACAGGTCCGCTAAAGTGAACCGTGCCTGCTGCCGTTATGAACACTGATGCGTCTCCTCTGGATATCGTCATCCCCCAAGGACCGATTGACCGGTGTGTCCCGCCCTGCGCGTCTCCACATTAGCTGGAGGTCGGAACCGTTGTTCGCTCTCAGGGTTAAGGGAATACCAGAACTTGTTATATTGATATTGTATATCCGGGGTGATGGGACGTATGTAAAAGTCCACTGCCATGGAGCCGTTTACCTCAATCTTCAGCCCAGGCTGGGGTTCCAGTTTCGTGTACCCAGGTCTTTCCATCACCTCGGGTTCTCCCACCGCCGATCTGCCGTTTGGTTCTATGAAGTTAGAGGCGATAATGCATACGCCGTGGTCGCGCTGATCGGGGTCCTCGCCGGGAGCGTAGACGACACAGGAGCGTTCGTCTTTCTTAAGGTGCACTCGCAGTTCATCACGTTCAGCTGGGCCTTTGACAAGTGACTCCAGGTTGTCAGCTACCGCAACGTTGCCTTTTGCCGTAATGTGGTACGTGTCTCCCAAACGCACACTCCCGCTGCATGTGGACACTACAATGTCAGTCGGCAATGAGGTGAGGTCACGCCCGAGTGAACATGGGTAGGCTTCCGATTTACAGAGGTTGGGGTGGATTCCAATGTTCACGGGTCCCTTGACGCTAATGTTATCGTATGTTGGAGTGTTACACCCCGTACCTCTCGGGCATGTTTTAACGAGGAATGCATTACCATAGTGTCTCTGTACAGGTACCGCGACCTTACTGTCCATGGTTTCCAGATAATAACAGCACTCACACAGATGAGCTGCATAACATTCCAAATAACTGGCTTTATTCTTCATCGTCAAAACGCCTGTGGTTTGGCGAGGTCCGACCTGCAGGTCGGCGAGGACCGACCCGTGGGTCGGCGAGGACCGTGCTGTGGGTCGGCTATGACCGACCTGTGAGTCGGCGAGGACCGTGCTGTGAGTCGGCGAGGGCCGACCCACAGTCAGTGAGGACCGTGCTGTGAGTCGGCGAGGACCGAATTGCCTCTGATCTGCGCGAGTGTTGTTCACAAGACAATGTATATTGTTCCAAGACACTAACATGAATTAAGGTACACACGAGTACAGTAAATTAAGACGTGGGCCTCTGTGAAATGAAAATTAAGCCCAAGGTCCCAGGTATGTCGATTTCTATAGAACCCAAACCAATCCGAGGCACAGTAATAGCGTCAGGTTCCCTAATGTATATATAGCAGCTTCGTTGGTGTCCACGGCGAAGTTGGTAGTATCCGCAGCTGTTGGTTGCACCGAGACCTTACGTGTAATAGTCAGGGTAATCTTGGTCTGGAAGTCGACTTTTGGTATATGACAGTCGTACGGACCCGCATCGTGTAAGCGTAGTCGTGTTATCAGAATAGACAGGTTTCCGTGCTTGTATTCGTCTTTGAAACTCACTACCCGGCCCCTGAACTTAGGGTCTATCTTATCAGGGCTCCTGTTAACGATATCCAACACGACCCTATCGTCTTTATCCCTCCAGAAAGCAGTGAGCGGTTGAGTCAGCACACCCCCGCGGTAGATGCAAGGCAACAGCACCTGACCATCCTCGTCAGCCAGGTATCGGTTTGCAGTCGACAGAGTGGCAGTGTCCGAAAGAAGCACGAAGAGCAGCATCAAGCCCAACATCACGGCTCGAACGATCGGAGGTCCTCACTATTAGACTGCCAGCAACACACTAAAACGGATTTCAGTATCTCAGCGTTGTAAGCAGGACACGGTCTCCAAGTGCTAGTTGTTTGGTCGGCGGCTAGGCTGAGTCACACGCCGTGCTTGGCGAAAGTGGTGCGACTATGGCAATCGCGACTGTACATCAACTGGAAAGGGAAATCCCAGGCCTGGAGTCTCAAACGCAACCCTTTGTGTCACAACCAACATTCGCCCCAACATTGTTCACCTGGGACCCTTTGTGTCACAACCAACGTTCGCCCCAACATTGTTCGCCTGCGGATTGCACAAAGACACGTTTGGCCTCGGGTCGGACGAACAAGGGTTGTCCACACAGGAGATTTTGAGAAACGGGCGGGAGAGCGCGCGTATGCTGCCAATGCGCCACATGCGCCTCGTGTTCAAATAATACAAGGAGAAGCCGTTGTGGTAACGCACACGGACAATAACCAGTGGCACAACAGTCCATCGGAGGAGCAGATACTGGCGGACAGTACCATAATGACACCGATGCCCCACAGCCACGACACGTACAAATGTAACGACTGTGATGTGATTCTCGCAGGATACAAGAGCGGCACGATGAACGTGGAAGAGCACATATGGAAGGGGTCCGCTCGGTGTCGATACATTAAAGCTAAATTCAAAGGCCGAGAGAACCACTTGATCGCCTTGCACGGAAACGTGCGATTCAACAAGGGCCTCGTGGCACTGCCGCAATATCTCCTGTGCTCAAACCAGGGCTATGTCACCGTTGCCGGTCGCAGACACTGTGTAATATGTTCGATGGCCGAAACGACCAAGTATACCTTTGGGAACGGACATTATTTAAATTGCAGCACCGTGGCCGACATGATGACCCGAAAGGCTAAAACCTTAGCTCTCGATACACCCGGCAGCAACGACGGACCCGTGTTCCGCCACGTGCGAACTGGGGAATTTAAACCCACGCGTGAATCCGCGACCTGGACGGACCTCGCGTTCCAGGCGGACCCTGCCAATATGCATCACGTATCGGGCACCGTGGAAGAGCGCAACTGCGATGCATGCGGCATACGAGTAAAGGACTTTGTTGAAAACGACACACTGCTAGGCGAGCACATCTACCATGTGTACAACCGGGGATGTCTTTGTCCTTACATCGAGGATAGATTCCAAGGGAAGCAGGCCAACCTACGTCTCATTCTAGGCTACGAGCGTTACAGGAGAGGCCAGATCGCGTTCCCTGAGGCACTGGCGAAGAACAGCTACGGTTTTGTAGAAATCAACCGTCGCTATCGATGTGTCATTTGCGGAGCGTCCGCTGACTACGGGACGCACTACACCTCGAAGCAACAACACAGGATTAATTGCAATGAGATCAAGGATTGTGTCTTGATGAAGCTGCGCTATTGCACATTTACCATGTAGAGCTAAATCAATTATTGTGTATTTTGTATATCTGTGATTAAAATTAACTTGTTCTATATCCACTTTCGTGTGTGCTCCTGTGTGTTCATGAACTCTGTTCAGTCGACGACTTTGTGGGCATGAAAGGCAGTGTAAACGTAACAAGCCAAACACGATGGTATTACACGTAGGTGGTGGGTAGCACAAGGAAAGAACAACAGCGTGGCAGAATCTTTACAATTCCTTTTATTTCAGATACACAAAACACATTTATAATCATAAATGTAGGTGCACAGTGATGTAGCTACTGCAGGATTCTGATTTAACTGCACAATAACTGTGAGAACACTGCAAATATGCATTGATATAAGGTTACACACACGCACACCACCAGCAGCAATTAAAATGCAATAAACACTGGACTGTTGTCGTGTAGTCGACCCTCCAAGTCGTAGCTTTGCGCGTAAACCAGAGGACCGATCTGAGGTACGTCAGACGCGGGGCTTTCTAGGCACTCTTCGGCACCGTAGACCCTCTGTGCGCATTCCGATAGTGTGTACATAGGCAGTTCAAGCCATGTCGGATCGTTGGGATTGACTATAGCGGCTCTGTAGTTCACACTCAGGAGTCCTTTGGTCCCCACTAGATTCCCGGCAATGTAGAAGTGACCAGAATCCCTAGTAGCAGACGTGAGGTAAAAGCCTGTCATGTTACCGAGACGCTCCTTGTCTGTCTCGGTCGACTTGCTTGCGATGCTGCACGCCGCGGCCAGCGTGAGAACCGGACACAGTCTAGGTTCCATGGTAGACGATCGTCCGTGTTCGTTAGATCTGTACTTGTAGACGTCACCATCTATTGTGATCTCTGAGGACGCCAGATCGTTTGCGCTGTAGCTTACGGTTTTGCGAGTGCCACGCATTGCATCCGCGGCTTGTGCGTCAGCCGGGGTAGGTGTGGCAACTTCGTCGACGTACAGCGTGTCCACTATCAATTTGTCGCCCTCGGCCCAAGCGTACCATGACAAGCGAGACTCCTGCGATCCGTTATTAGCTGTAAATGCGTTATTGAACGCAAAGTCCATGTCAAAGTAAAGCTCCGGACACTCACCGCCTACATTCATGTCACCGCCGTACCAACCCGACTCTAGTTTGACAGACCCAGAGTACACCCCGGTGCACTGTATTGTTTTAGCTAAACCCAGCCCGCCTAGACTGTCAAGTGTCGGCTCTGCTGTAAAGGGGGTTGCCACGATGGGTCTCGGTGATGGCGCAGGGTTATGAGGGACCTTTATGTTTTTTGGTTCTACGATAAGGGCTCCGACTTGCCATTGTCGCTCACTCGCGCCCTGCGGTAGCGGGCCGTTGCATGTGGTAGTCAGAGTTTCTCTGTCAAACACACAGGGGAAAGTCTCAGCCCAATCGGCCTCGTTGTATTCTCCACAGTCATCGGTTGTCATGTGCACAAAGCTGTTGTCTGTGGCGTAGTCCCCAACAACCAAGGCTCTCATTGTCCATCTACAGCTTCTGCGACGCGAATGCTTTTTCTGGCCAGGTACATGTTTCGGTCGACCACCCCTGCGCAGCTCCGGTGAACCGATAGTGACCTTACGCACACTTGGGTGCTTTTGCAGAGTCTCGACTAGGGCATCTCGTAAGGGGCCCTGGATCGCTACACTTGCATATGCCGCTGAAAGGGCGATGCTCACAACTGCCACTGCAAATCCAGCATGTACCATTGTTGGTTGCTTGCTTCAAAAAGGAAGACAGACCTGTGATTCCAGCTAGCGTGAGCCGAAATATATAAGCACGCAGCCTACTAAATTTTGAGCCCAGGTCGGCCTACTGTTGGCTGCAGGTCGGCCGGCTTTGCGCTGCAGGTCGGCCGGCTTTGCGCTGCAGGTCGGCCGGACTTGCGCTGCAGGTCGGCCGGCTTTGCGCTGCAGGTCGGCCGGACTTGCGCTGCAGGTCGGCCGGCTTTGCGCTGCAGGTCGGCCGGCTTTGCGCTGCAGGCCTGTGAGCTTTGCATGTGTGTGTATATCGCACTTCATTGTAGGCAACACGTAAAGTATTTCAGCTACAATGATCTCCCAATTAATCCTGGCTACACTAGCTGTTTTTGCTAAAGCCACTAGCGAGCACTCCCTCATGTATACGTATACATACATGAGCCACCCACCCGAAGGAGCATACGACTTTTCCTCTGGCAGGTTTCTAGACGGCCGTTTGATTGCATCTTACAACAGTGACACAAAGGTAAACCGGCCCGAGGTCGACTGGATTCGAGACATAGAATTTATGTGGAACAGGTGCACCTCACCAAGAGAAAGGAGGCATCAATGGTTCGAAGTGAACACTGACATTTTAGTTCAGAAGACGAACCTATCATCCAGTGACAATCATGTATTACAATGGATCCATGGGTGTAAAGCATCGAAAGACAACCGCGGTCTGTGGCACTTTGAGGAAGGCGTAGATTTGTACATGTTCAACGGCCTGGAGTTTCTTGAACTTGACTCTAAATCACGTCGCTTTGTGGGTTGGATGCCGGCGGTGTGGGAACTGTGGCAGCACGTAAATGGAATTTGGATTATGCTATGTTTGCCATCACCTCCACCTTCTTTCGGGGGCGATGTATGAGAAATCTAATGGAAATGAAATCGGCTGAAGATGCACTTGCGTCTAGATATACACAACACCAGCCGGTTGCATGTACTACAGTTGTGACCCGTGCGCCTACTGTGTGTCTGGCATCTGGACTGTATTACCCTGGCGAACAGCACATTCCCCCCCGATCGCCGTTGCAATGAACAACAGTGACACACAGTGTTGCGAGTACAATTTACCGATGGACAGAGAGTACACACTGCTGGCAGTCTGCTCTGTTTCAGTGTGAGGCAAATGTAAAATGTAATCGTTGTCACATATCAATGGGCCCAAGCGGCTATCTAACACCATGTATGTCAAAACAGATCGCAGAATAAAACTCAAAAGAACACGACTCCTTTGTGTATTATTGTGTGTGTGTGTGTGTGTGTGTGTGTGTGTGTGTGTGTGTTTATTTGACGTAACGACCAGTCGGTTATGCAGCATATTGTACAACATGAATTCACAGGTTCATTTCCACAACGCATGGTGTGGTGGTAGAACTGCACATAACTAACTACACGTACTACGACAGTGTACGATGATCTGTACTGTTTACGCATTAGGGCAAAGCCATAGTAGTTTGTGCGCACAGACTATATGTACAACAGAATAGAGCGACATGGCCGTAAAGTCGCTTTGTAGTCTACTGAAAAAACCCGGTGTTCAGCACGCAACGTCAAACAACGCCCAAGTCATGAGAACTCCTCAAGACGACTGGCACGACGACGTGATATGTCCGACCGTGAGTTTACACGGCAGTTGTAACAACTTGGCTATGGGAACCATCCATTTCAAGCACGTCGCGTCCCAGATCATGGACGGTGTTTCCTCGGGGCCGAAGGTTGGAGACGTGTGTGTGAGGTTCATGCCGGTCACACCCGGGGATGGGCAGCACTGTGGTATCGTGGACCTGTACAACAGTAACGTCGCGGAACCCAGCAGCGTGATGGCAAAAAGGTTGATGTGCGGGTACGTCGGTATGGAAGAGCTGTACATTCCTGCTATGCCAATACACTTTCTGGTGTCAGAATGGAACAAATCGTTGAGTCGCTTCCACGAAATGATCAGATGCGACGACGCTTCCCGCTCAGCTCGCTCTCTCGAGATCCGCAGAGCTGCGGTGATGCGTAACGTGATGAACATGGCATACAAAAATGTTCCGGTGTCAAGCGAACACCTTTGGTTTGCAATACACTGTATCGTAGCTAGGCCGCATCTGGTGAAAGAGGTGCTACAGCTGGTAGGTTCGATCGGATCCGTCCTCGGCGATATGTGTCACACGGGCGAGGTTCAGGCTACGACCGTGCCCCGGGACAAGGGCGCTCCGTCAGCTATAAAATTGTACCTGGTGGCCAAATCGTCTTCTTCGGGGAAGCGCATTCTTCTAGAAGACCACGCGGGTGTCACCCTCACTCTCGTGTGGGCCGTAGACGAGGACGAACTCCTTTGCGATTACCTTCGGAATAGCGGACGATGCTACTACGTGCACATCGGGACCGAACACGGCCATACCTTCCGATGCAACGGATCTTGCGTGTGGCGTTACTCAGATCACGTCGGATTCCAGACGATGGTCGCTGTAGCTGATACTGCGGTATCTGGCTACCAGGACTCTGAGTTATCCGGCTCTGAGTTATCCGGCAACACAGCAGATTCCGCTAGACTCTTAAGGCGTGCCTGTTGACTGTCGTCAACGCGGTATTAATTCACGGTGATAACACCCCAAAAACGTACATTGCGAGAACAACCATGCTTCCCAGAGCGCATTTGCCCGATCGGGAGTTAGTGCTATCTGTCATACTGAATAAAAACATGACGACGTCGGCCATTCACCCGTTACCCCTCCTGTGGTATGTTGACAAATAGCACGAACGAACAGTCCGCTTTTGGAAGCTGAAGTTGTACATGGTCTTACGGTTACTTTCAACATGTCTTATTCTTATCACTATAGTGGCCCACACTCTGCGTTTGTACAGTTGGAGTTGCTGAGCGGCGTAGCGGCGATCTGGTCGCTATCGGTGTGCACAACTCTGATTTGGGGTTTGTACATCGGTGCCACGTGCGCCTCGAGACGAAACGACTACGACCACAGTAAAGGCCGCTGCATCCTGACTTCGGCGTATCTAAAAATCTTCGTTTGCACTATGCTTTCAATTGCTCATGGCCTACATGTGCAGTGTATGTATTGGAAGACCTGCCACGAAGGCAATTACTCCGCCGACGCGCGGAGTCACACCTGTACGTGTGGACATCGGCGTGTTTGTGTGGATTAACGCAGTTGGATTCGTCCGGCTGTTTAGGCACATATAACGAGCGTTACGCACAGAAACGGCAAGAGAACACCATAATGGGAGTTAAGGTAAAAATGCAAATGTGCGCCATCGGATTATGTAGCACGCATGCCTTGTGGACATTGGCAACCGCTCCAGCGTTGGACGACTGGTACTACGGATATAGGATACTATTTCTTCTAGCAGAACTGAAAGCCATGTGGTCCTATTGCACCGTGGAACTTAAGATGCTAAGCGAGACGATCAGGCAATTGCAATACTCTGCCGTAGCGACAACGGGTAACGCAGAGGTTTTAGCACTTTGCAGAGAAGATCGTGCATTGCACACCACTTTCGACGACCGACGTGAGCACAATGTATTCCGTAGACAAAAGGAGATGCCGATAATAAGTCGAGACGAGTACAATCCGGCCCCTGTCGGTTGGTCTATCCTATCGCTGCTCCTACTGCTCTACAATACGGCTCATCTGGCGTTTAATCCAGTGACAGATTCATCTGCCCTGTTGTTCGGCATTCCAGCAATTGCGAGTACGTGGTGATCATCAGATTCACGCAGATAGTACTACTACAATGAAACTGCCTGGATACGGTGTAATCTGAAGCCTGTGCTCACAAGGAATGCGGAGTCGCTCTTGGATTTGGATTTCACCACATTAACTCTGCGGGCCCCTGGTATGAGTGTCGAGTACTTTCTGCACGTACGTGCTTACAGATCACCCGGCACCATGGCCGGTGGCATTCAAAGGTACAAGGAGCCGCTGTTTGATTTCATAGCATTAACTCTGCGTGCCCTGGTATTGGCAAATGCTATACTGTGGTTCGGTAAGTGCTATCTGTACGTACGTACGTTCAGAGCGACACCAGCATCATGACCGGTGACACACAGAAAGGCAGATGGCACCTGGGCATCGCATCCTCCTACCACAACTGCGGCGCATTCACCGGACTACGATGCAGGCCCACCGTATTGGACGACAACGACGAAACCGTACCCTGGGACCTAAATCCCTATTCTGAGACCCCGAAAGACAAGTGCGATTACACCGCAGGGTTTCGCGACGCAACCGCTGACATCTCGATGGTTACAAGCGTTACATACAGAGGACACAAAAGGCCATCGAGGGGATCTGCAGAGCAGTAGCAGCAGCACGGAACCCCCAGAGGAT